>NC_088404.1:14861433-15166433 GCF_034236695.1 Oncorhynchus nerka | reverse complement strand
TGTGAGTATACTCTACCTGAACAGCATCAACTCCTCCAATCCAGATAGTTTGATGTCGGCCGGTGTGTTCCAACACCAATTGCTGTAAATTATAGTTGTCCCCACAGTTGTGCACAGAGGCCAGGTTTGCCTGATGGGACAGACAGTAGCTCTAGAGAAAGTGGTGGACAAGGACAAAGACATTTCATAATGTAGGTATTAGTCAGTAGGTCTGTGAGAATTTGTCTTCTGGACTCACAATAACGTCAAAACAAATAAGCGAGTTGATTTCAATTGAACTTCTACTTTAATTCACAGTAGTGGGTAAGAATGATATACCTCAGCTTGGGTCCATGTCATTGCAATGTTGACAAACAAAAAGCAACGTGATCCGTATTTGGTCCAACTTCTGGGGCATGGCTGATCACTCTCTGCTACTCCTGCCTCCTGCTGTTCCTCCTCCACCCCAGCCTCTGTAAGGAGGAGACACAGTGCACGTTCCACATTGCAGTTGACTTTAAAGGTGAGAGGATACTGACTGATCTACAAATCACCTTGCATAATAAATAACTATTCAATATTACTTGAAGGTCAGTCAGTCACACACACGCACACTCGCACACGCACACTCACACTCACACTCACACTCACACACACACACCTCTGTTAAAACATTAAAAAATACAGAATGAATGAATTCATAATGTAAAGTGTAAAATGGATTCCCTCTTACTTGTGGCACGTAGATCAAAGGCCTCGCCCAGAACAATGGCAGCGCTGAGAAGCAGAAGGATGGTCAACATCGCCATTGATATAGTCTTCTGAGAGAGAGAGAGTGAGCGAGAGAGCGTCACAAAGACAGACAGAGAGACAGACAAATACAGTGAGAGAGAGAAGCCATTAAGACAAATTCAGTGAGTACTTCAGAGTAGGTGAATTTAAATGTTTTATTTTTTATTTCACCTTTATTTAACCAGGTAGGCTAGTTGAGAACAAGTTCTCATTTGCAACTGCGACCTGGCCAAGATAAAGCATAGCAGTGTGAACAGACAACACAGAGTTACACATGGAGTAAACAATTAACAAGTCAATAACACAGTAGAAAAAAGGGGCAGTCTATATACAATGTGTGCAAAAGGCATGAGGAGGTAGGCGAATAATTACAATTTTGCAGATTAACACTGGAGTGATAAATTATCAGATGGTCATGTACAGGTAGAGATATTGGTGTGCAAAAGAGCAGAAAAGTAAATAAATAAAAAAACAGTATAAAAACAGTATGGGAATGAGGTAGGTGAAAATGGGTGGGCTATTTACCAATAGACTATGTACAGCTGCAGCGATCGGTTAGCTGCTCGGATAGCTGATGTTTGAAGTTGGTGAGGGAGATAAAAGTCTCCAACTTCAGCGATTTTGCAGTTCGTTCCAGTCACAGGCAGCAGAGTACTGGAACGAAAGGCGGCCAAGTGAGGTGTTGGCTTTAGGGATGATCAGTGAGATACACCTGCTGGAGCGCGTGCTACGGATGGGTGTTGCCATCGTGACCAGTGAACTGAGATAAGGCGGAGCTTTACCTAGCATGGACTTGTAGATGACCTGGAGCCAGTGGGTCTGGCGACGAATATGTAGCGAGGGCCAGCCGACTAGAGCATACAAGTCGCAGTGGTGGGTGGTATAAGGTGCTTTAGTGACAAAACAGATGGCACTGTGATAGACGGCATCCAGTTTGCTGAGTAGAGTGTTGGAAGCCATTTTGTAGATGACATCGCCGAAGTCGAGGATGGGTAGGATAGTCAGTTTTACTAGGGTAAGCTTGGCGGCGTGAGTGAAGGAGGCTTTGTTGCGGAATAGAAAGCCGACTCTTGATTTGATTTTCGATTGGATATGTTTGATGTGAGTCTGGAAGGAGAGTTTGAAGTCTAGCCAGACACCTAGGTACTTATAGATGTCCACATATTCAAGGTCGGAACCATCCAGGGTGGTGATGCTAGTCGGGCATGCGGGTGCAGGCAGCGATCGGTTGAAAAGCATGCATTTGGTTTTACTCGCGTTTAAGAGCAGTTGGAGGCCACGGAAGGAGTGCTGTATGGCATTGAAGCTCGTTTGGAGGTTAGATAGCACAGTGTCCAATGACGGGCCGAAAGTATATAGAATGGTGTCGTCTGCGTAGAGGTGGATCAGGGAATCGCCCGCAGCAAGAGCAACATCATTGATATATACAGAGAAAAGAGTCGGCCCGAGAATTGAACCCTGTGGCACCCCCATAGAGACTGCCAGAGGACCGGACAGCATGCCCTCCGATTTGACACACTGAACTCTGTCTGCAAAGTAATTGTTGAACCAGGCATGGCAGTCATCCGAAAAACCGAGGCTATTGAGTCTGCCGATAAGAATATGGTGATTGACAGAGTCGAAAGCCTTGGCAAGGTCGATGAAGACGGCTGCACAGTACTGTCTTTTATCAATGGCGGTTATGATATCGTTTAGTACCTTGAGTGTGGCTGAGGTGCACCCGTGACCGGCTCGGAAACCAGATTGCACAGCGGAGAAGGTACGGTGGGATTCGAGATGGTCAGTGACCTGTTTGTTGACTTGGCTTTCGAAAACCTTAGATAGGAAGGGCAGGATGGATATAGGTCTATAACAGTTTGGGTCCAGGGTGTCTCCCCCTTTGAAGAGGGGGATGACTGCGGCAGCTTTCCAATCCTTGGGGATCTCAGACGATATGAAAGAGAGGTTGAACAGGCTGGTAATAGGGGTTGCGACAATGGCGGCAGATAGTTTCAGAAATAGAGGGTCCAGATTGTCAAGCCCAGCTGATTTGTACGGGTCCAGGTTTTGCAGCTCTTTCAGAACATCTGCTATCTGGATTTGGGTAAAGGAGAACCTGGAGAGGCTTGGGCGAGGAGCTGCGGGGGGGCGGAGCTGTTGGCCGAGGTTGGAGTAGCCAGGCGGAAGGCATGGCCAGCCGTTGAGAAATGCTTATTGAAGTTTTCGATAATCATGGATTTATCGGTGGAGACCGTGTTACCTAGCCTCAGTGCAGTGGGCAGCTGGGAGGAGGTGCTCTTGTTCTCCATGGACTTCACAGTGTCCCAGAACTTTTTGGAGTTGGAGCTACAGGATGCAAACTTCTGCCTGAAGAAGCTGGCCTTAGCTTTCCTAACTGACTGCGTGTATGGGTTCCTGACTTCCCTGAACAGTTGCATATCACGGGGACTATTCGATGCTATTGCAGTCCGCCACAGGATGTTTTTGTGCTGGTCGAGGGCAGTCAGGTCTGGAGTGAACCAAGGGCTGTATCTGTTCTTGGTTCTGCATTTTTTGAACGGAGCATGCTTATCTAAAATGGTGAGGAAGTTACTTTTAAAGAATGACCAGGCATCCTCAACTGACGGGATGAGGTCAATGTCCTTCCAGGATACCCGGGCCAGGTCGATTAGAAAGGCCTGCTCACAGAAGTGTTTTAGGGAGCGTTTGACAGTGATGAGGGGTGGTCGTTTGACTGCGGCTCCGTGGCAGATACAGGCAATGAGGCAGTGATCGCTGAGATCCTGGTTGAAGACAGCGGAGGTGTATTTGGAGGGCCAGTTGGTCAGGATGACGTCTATGAGGGTGCCCTTGTTTACAGAGTAAGGGTTGTACCTGGTGGGTTCCTTGATGATTTGAGTGAGATTGAGGGCATCTAGCTTAGATTGTAGGACTGCCGGGGTGTTAAGCATATCCCAGTTTAGGTCACCTAACAGAACAAACTCTGAAGCTAGATGGGGGGCGATCAATTCACAAATGGTGTCAAGGGCACAGCTGGGAGCTGAGGGTGGTCGGTAGCAGGCGGCAACAGTGAGAGACTTATTTCTGGAGAGAGTAATTTTCAAAATTAGTAGTTCGAACTGTTTGGGTATGGACCTGGAAAGTATGACATTACTTTGCAGGCTATCTCTGCAGTAGACTGCAACTCCGCCCCCTTTGGCAGTTCTATCTTGACGGAAGATGTTATAGTTGGGTATGGAAATCTCTGAATTTTTGGTGGCCTTACTGAGCCAGGATTCAGACACGGCAAGGACATCAGGGTTAGCAGAGTGTGCTAAAGCAGTGAGTAAAACAAACTTAGGGAGGAGGCTTCTGATGTTGACATGCATAAAACCAAGGCTTTTTCGATCACAGAAGTCAACAAATGAGGGTACCTGGGGACATGCAGGGCCTGGGTTTACCTCCACATCACCCGCGGAACAGAGAAGGGGTAGTATGAGGGTGCGGCTAAAGGCTATCAAAACTGGTCGCCTAGAGCGTTGGGGGCAGAGGATAAGAGGAGCAGGTTTCTGGGCATGGTAGAATATATTCAGGGCATAATGCGCAGACAGGGGTATGGTGGGGTGCGGGTACAGTGGAGGTAAGCCCAGGCACTGGGTGATGATGAGAGAGGTTGTATCTCTGGACATGCTGGTTGTAATGGGTGAGGTCACCGCATGTGTGGGAGGTGGGACAAAGGAGGTAACAGGGGTATGAAGAGTGGATCTAGGGGCTCCATTGTGAACTAAAACAATGATAACTAACCTGAACAACAGTATACAAGGCATATTGACATTTGAGAGAGACATACAGCGAGGCATACAGTAATCACAGGTGTTGAATTGGGAAAGCTAGCTAAAAACAGTAGGCGAGGCTAATCAGCTAGCACAACAAACAGGAGGTAAAATGGCGTTGACTAGGCAACGGGGCCGACAGATAAAACAAACAAGCAGAATGGAGTACCGTGATTAATGGACAGTCCAGCGTGCGTCAGCTATGTAGCCAAGAGATCAGTGTCCAGGGGCAGCGGTGGATGGGCAGGGAAGCTGGACTGGCGAGTGTTATCCAGGTTTAAAAAAAACTAACAATGACTAAATAGCTTGTAGCTAGTTAGCTGGTTAGCGTCTGGAGGTTCTTGAGTGTGTCATAAAAATAAAATAAAAATGAAAAGTAATAGCGATTCCGTATCACATTGGGTGAGGCAGGTTTCCGGAAGGTATAAACAAATTAAAAATCATAAAGAGATGATTTGCAGTTTCCCTAGCCTCTCTCGATTACTCCCAGCCATTCCACTTAGCTGATGTATTCCACTGCTATCACATCAGATTCAATTAATGAAGGGCTTGGTGATTAGTTGACCATTTGTCAGCTGTGCTTGTACTGGAATAAATCCAATAAATGGAACTGGGGTAACTGGAGGAGAGGTTATGGAAAAACTGTGTTGGGTGTGGAACTCCTTAGGCAACATTTCCCCAACTCGGTCCTGCGGTGCACATTTTGACCGAGTTTGGGAAACGCTATGCTAAGGAATACCAGGTTTCATTCCTTCAACCACATACAAGAGAATAGCCACGCACACAGGAATATGTATGCTTCCTAAATGGCACCATATTCGCTTTGTAGTGCACTCCTTTTGACCATAGCCCACAGTGCACTAAATAGGGATTAGGGTACCAATTGGAATGCAGACAGGTACAGTTTTAAATTAATAACTGTTGAAATCTCACCTTCTGAAATCTTCAGTTGTAGCTTCACTTCTTCAGAGATCTTCAAAGAACTTCACTGGGTTCTCTCTGTGTCCTAACTTCTACCTATCCCTCCTTTAAATAGGTTTTTCAGAGACACCTTCTTCAAGAGCGGAGGAGGGTTGGTTTGTATTAACTCTGTTTGCTTCCCTGAAACAGCTGTGAAGGAAAACGTGTCACATGCCGACTTAAGGCCTTAAGGCCACTGCATGGTGATCAGCCCTCCAGGCCTTTTAATAAGAACCACCACAGACGATGGCCAAATTCACCAGATGATCCTTGACCTGTTTGTTTGAATGCAGAAAAAGAACCCTCTCTGTACCTCAAGTTTTCCTACACTCTCAGAAAATGGGTACGGTTAAGGTACAGTATTGTTCCCTGAGGTATAAAAATGTCAAATTACACATAATGTACCTTTAGAGGTTCGGTATCTTTTAGGGTACATGTGCAAATAATCTAGTATTATGGTACATGTTTGTACCTATTATGTTTTATGTGAAGACATATTCAATCAATCCCTATACCAGTCTGCTGTTCCCACATGCTTCAAGAGGGCCACCATTGTTCCTGTTCCCAAGAAAGCTAAGGTAACTGAGCTAAACGACTACCGCCCCGTAGCACTCACTTCCGTCATCATGAAGTGCTTTGAGAGACTAGTCAAGGACCATATCACCTCCACCCTACCTGACACCCTAGACCCACTCCAATTTGCTTACCGCCCAAATAGGTCCACAGACGATGCAATCTCAACCACACTGCACAAAATCAAATCAAATCAAATTTATTTATATAGCCCTTCGTACATCAGCTGATATCTCAAAGTGCTGTACAGAAACCCAGCCTAAAACCCCAAACAGCAAACAATGCAGGTGTAAAAGCACGGTGGCTAGGAAAAACTCCCTAGAAAGGCCAAAACCTAGGAAGAAACCTAGAGAGGAACCAGGCTATGTGGGGTGGCCAGTCCTCTTCTGGCTGTGCCGGGTAGAGATTATAACAGAACATGACCAAGATGTTCAAATGTTCATAAATGACCAGCATGGTCGAATAATAATAAGGCAGAACAGTTGAAACTGGAGCAGCAGCACAGTCAGGTGGACTGGGGACAGCAAGGAGTCATCATGTCAGGGAGTCCTGGGGCACGGTCCTAGGGCTCAGGTCCTCCGAGAGAGAGAGAAAGAAAGAGAGAATTAGAGAGAGCATATGTGGGGTGGCCAGTCCTCTTCTGGCTGTGCCGGGTGGAGATTATAACAGAACGTGGCCAAGATGTTCAAATGTTCATAAATGACCAGCATGGTTGAATAATAGTAAGGCAGAACAGTTGAAACTGGAGCAGCAGCATGGCCAGGTGGACTGGGGACAGCAAGGAGTCATCATGTCAGGTAGTCCTGGGACATGGTCCTAGGGCTCAGGTCCTCCGAGAGAGAGAAAGAAAGAGAGAAGGAGAGAATTAGAGAACGCACACTTAGATTCACACAGGACACCGAATAGGACAGGAGAAGTACTCCAGATATAACAAACTGACCCTAGCCCCCCGACACATAAACTAATGCAGCATAAATACTGGAGGCTGAGACAGGAGGGGTCAGGAGACACTGCACACTGCCCTAACCCACCTGGACAAGAGGAATACCTATGTGAGAATGCTGTTCATCGACTACAGCTCGGCATTCAACACCATAGTACCCTCCAAGCTCGTCATCAAGCTAGAGACCCTGGGTCTCGACCCCGCCCTGTGCAACTGGGTACTGGACTTCCTGACGGGCCGCCCCCAGGTGGTGAGGGTAGGCAACAACATCTCCTCCCCGCTGATCCTCAACACGGGGGCCCCACAAGGGTGCGTTCTGAGCCCTCTCCTGTACTCCCTGTTCACCCACGACTGCGTGGTCACGCACGCCTCCAACTCAATCATCAAGTTTGCGGACGACACAACAGTGGTAGGCTTGATTACCAACAACGACGAGACGGCCTACAGGGAGGAGGTGAGGGCCCTCGGAGTGTGGTGTCAGGAAAATAACCTCACACTCAACGTCAACAAAACTAAGGAGATGATTGTGGACTTCAGGAAACAGCAGAGGGAACACCCCCCTATCCACATCGATGGAACAGTAGTGGAGAGGGTAGCAAGTTTTAAGTTCCTCGGCATACACATCACAGACCAACTGAATTGGTCCACTCACACTGACAGCGTCGTGAAGAAGGCGCAGCAGCGCCTCTTCAACCTCAGGAGGCTGAAGAAATTCGGCTTGTCACCAAAAGCACTCACAAACTTCTACAGATGCACAATCGAGAGCATCCTGGCGGGCTGTATCACCGCCTGGTACGGCAACTGCTCCGCCCTCAACCGTAAGGCTCTCCAGAGGGTAGTGAGGTCTGCACAACGCATCACCGGGGGCAAACTACCTGCCCTCCAGGACACCTACACCACCCGATGTTACAGGAAGGCCATAAAGATCATCAAGGACATCAACCACCGAACCACTGCCTGTTCACCCCGCTATCATCCAGAAGGCGAGGTCAGTACAGGTGCATCAAAGCTGGGACTGAGAGACTGAAAAACAGCTTCTATCTCAAGGCTATCAGACTGTTAAACAGCCACCATTGAGTGGCTGCTGCCAACACACTGTCATTGACACTGACCCAACTCCAGCCACTTTAATAATGGGAATTGATGGGAAATGATGTAAATATATCACTAGCCACTTTAAACAATGCTACCTTATATAATGTTACTTACCCTACATTATTCATCTCATATGCATACGTATATACTGTACTCTACATCATCGACTGCATCCTTATGTAATACATGTATCACTAGCCACTTTAACTATGCCACTTTGTTTACTTTGTCTACATACTCATCTCATATGTATATACTGTACTCGATACCATCTACTGTATGCTGCTCTGTACCATCACTCACTCATATATCCTTATGTACATATTCTTTATCCCCTTACACTGTGTATAAGACAGTAGTTTTAGAATTGTTAGTTAGATTACTTGTTGGTTATCACTGCATTGTCGGAACTAGAAGCACAAGCATTTCGCTACACTCGCATTAACATCTGCTAACCATGTGTATGTGACAAATAAAATTTGATTTGATTTGATTTGATTTGAAGGTAGAATCATTGGCGGTGTGGCCAAGTGGGGCCGTGGCTTTCAGTTAGTTATTTTTGGCAATCCGCAAAAGGAAGTGTTGTACCAGTTTAAGTCATCTATGGATATGTTAATTAGTGTGTGAGCATGTCTGCTAACTGTTCTGAAGTCTTTAAAAAGGCTTACATAATAGCATTTGACATTAAAGTGCTGAGCAAAAAGGATTCTCGGTGAGCCGTATAATTTAGCTCCATTCCCGTAAAAGAGCTGTTCATTTGGCTCCCACATGGCTCTTTGCTCAAAATGTTTAAAAACTGACAGAGAATCATGAAAAAAATTGCAAATCTCCGATGTAAAGTCTAAAAAAGTAGCCTACCATTATGTGTTGAATGTTTGAATGTCGTGAAATGTTTTTTTACGCACTGCAAAAATGAGCGTGGCCCAGAATGAAACACTCTCCCCAATATTGATTGTTTCTGTGGTGAGAATTCAACATCTTCAGAGAATGATTCTGAACTGAACTGCAGAGAATTGTTGTTTGCGGCTCAAAAAGCAATAGTAGAGGTATGCAAATCAGGGAGCCAAATCTCTTTCATCCATTCGATTCAGTTCCTGACATTCACCAAAATATATATTCAAAAGGAGCAGTTCAATCGCAAACAACCCATCACTAATACAGGCCTCTTGGGGTAATGATTAAGGTGCTGGTTTGACAAACCTGCAAGGGTACAAATATTCACCTATAACTAATGGTACTATAGACCTTGTAGGGCCTTATAGGGTATAAATATTCACCTATAAATAATGGTACAATGAACGTACCTTATAGGGGACAGCTACAGTAGGGGTTCCCAAGTCTTTTTTGGCCCGCAACCCCATTTGATTAAAAAAAAAAAGTGCAACTTCAACATGTAAAAAAAGCGATGTAATCAACGACCAATATTAACTGGGGCGATGATATGACAGTCTATTACAAATCAGTCTGACAGTACTTTTGACTGTAATTCAATCTGAAGGAAGGTTGGTTTGAAGTGACTGAAATACATCAGAAAGGTATTGGGCAGGTCAGAAGATCATCAGGCAATGATTTGTATGATTTTTAGTGTTGAAAATAACATTCTCCCTCCAGTCTGATTTAGTGCCTTGTCTTGTCCATTCTGTTCTAAGGAGGCTTGTGGGCATTGAAGAGGGGAAGAGAAAACACATATGTGTTCCCGAGAGTCTTATCTTTCAGTGATGCGGTGATAATATTATCCACTTAAACCATTCAAAAGATATGACCCCATTTGTAGGAAGAAAACAGAAACAGCTTGGTTTATTACACACACATCTAGCGGCTACCTGTTACTGACCCAGGTTCTATAAACCAAGAGCAAGTTTATCTCACGACCCCATGTTCAATTTGGCAACCCCACATGGGGTCAAGACCCCTAGTTTGGTAAACGCTGCACTACAGTGACAAGGGTTTGTACCCCTTTAAGTACAATGCAGTACCTTTATTCCTGCAAGTACATGTTAAACCCTGGCGTGGTGACTGTGTGTATTGAGAGTTGTTTGTATTCTGTCAATGCCTCAGGATGCCACTGGGTAAACGTTCCCTGGAATTATTATTAAGTGAATTATCTTATTGAATAAATAACTTTTCTGTGATGATATCCGGGAGAAGGCGTGTCTGAAGTAAACAGAGTACTTGACCTAAAGCAAGTCCTGTAACTGACAGTTAGACTTACAGGTTATGTCGTTGTCTTTTGTTTGAATTGTTTACGTGTCCGCTGTGCGGGGGAAATGATAATACAAGCGGAACTACGTAGCTAATACTGTTGTAACGGGGATCCTTATTGTAGCAACACACTTTTGGAGGGAAGGCAATCCTGCGTTAGCTAAGTTTTCATGTCATCGGGTGTAGTTCATAAAGGTTGAAGAGTGTATGTTAGGATGAAGTTTGAATTCATGCCAGGAATAATAAGTGTGAAGTTTGATTTCCTCCCTTCTGTAATAAGCAGCCAATGAGGTATTTTTTCCTTTATTCATGTGTTTAATCTGAACCCGTTATAACGCCGGTTAAACTGTTATGTATGTAAGCACTTCAGAGTTATGTTGATGTTCAAATACTGGAGAGTTGAGACCAAATCATGGACGCTGGACAGAGTGGATTTCAGTTGTAACAAAAGACAGTTTTAATGAGTCAAAGATATCTTGTCCCGCAGTTTTACGTGCACGGATCTAGTTCATATAACTCGGCAAGGAGTCAGGTGAAAAAGAGGCCTTATACAAAGGTTACATTCATTTTTATACATATAATAAAGTAGGTGGAGTCTTGTCGTTTTGGTCTTCTGACTGGTCACAAAGAGTTGGAGGCGGGCCTTGCTCTAGCCAGAGCGGGCCCCATTGGTGCATAGCAGAGTCTTGTTCTCTGAGCTCCTGACCAGATAGAGGGGGAGTAAGGTGTGTGTGTTCATGCAAGAAGGTATTTGTGTGTCAGGAAATCTGATACAGGAGAGCAGAGGGGGTCGTGAAAGAAGAGAACAGAGGGGGTCAGTTTTATGGCTGGGTGTATGTGTTCTTGCGATGGAATGTCTTTGTTTCCTGGGGTGGTAAGACAACAGAGCTGAGGGGGGTAGTTTTAGGGGGGTAGTGAGCTGGTTCCTGTTTTAGCAGGGGTAAGTAAGATGACTTGAGTCAGGCGCTTTGGCTTGGCGCTGTATAATATATGAGCTATGTGTATGAATGTTTACATATATATATATATGACAGTTATACCAAGCTAATAAGTCACTCGTAAGATAAGGTTGTAAGAGTGTGCTTAACTGTATTTTTCATTTACTTTATTATTCTCACGGAAGGTGATAATTCTGACTAAAACTACAGAATAAAGCCGCCAGTTAAAACCAAGGAGTGGTTGTGCTCGTGATTACTGAAGGGAGCTACAAGTCCTGCCTGGCATAATTATCACGCTTGCAAGCAGCCAGTTTTACTCATTGTACATTTGATTCATTTCATAATATGATTAATAAACTGAAATCAAAGGAACTTAATGATAAATGGACTATTAAGGGTCTTCTGTAACACAAACAGACATAATTCAGAATAAGGATACTCCGTTACAGTGTTAAAATATTGAATTTTAACTTTATTTGCCAAAATACTTTCTTACAGTTTAAAAGCAGACATGTGCACATCTAGAGGTCTAGGGCTGGCTGAGCACCTGCCTTTTGCCCTCGACCAGTAATCAACCCCAGCATTTCTAACACACTGTCCCATATTTTTACTGAGGCCCCCGTCCCGTTATTGCCTGGCCAACTGATGGCCAAATTCACCAGATCAACCTTTACCTGTTTGTTTGAATGCAGAATGAGTGAATCATCTCTGTTCCCGAGTTCTCCGACATGCTCAACCCTGACGTAACCCATTGAGGAAATGACATTGATGCCACATTTTCGGCAATGTAAATAGAATCAATAACTTAAAAACAAAATAACTTTTTTTTAAAAACAATGGGTAACACTTTATTTAAAGGGGGGATACATTAGGCATCAATAACACCTGATTAAACCAGAGGGGTTGGGTTAAATGCAGAAGAGACATTTCGGTAGAATGCATTCAGTTGGGCAACTGACTATGTTCCCCCTTCCCCTTCAGAACACTTTCATCACACATTTACAGGTAACCAGCAAAATCAATGAAACAACAACGTAAAGCGTCTTAATAGGGCGTTGGGCCACCATGAACCGCCAAAACTGTTTCAATACGCCTTGGTGTAGATTCTACAAGTTTCTAGAACTCTATTGGAGGGATGCAACACAATTCTTCCACAAGAAATTCCATAATTTGGTGTTTTGTTGATGGGGGTGGAAAACGCTGTCTCATGACCAGCTCTAGAATCTCCCATAAGAGCTCAATTTGGTTGAGATCTGGTGACTGAGATTCACACCAACACCCTTTAAACCCCTTATACTCCTTTGAGACCCTTCTTTCAAAGTCACTGATATCTCTTCTAGCTATGGTAGTCAAAATAATGGGCAACTGGGCATTTTTATACATGAGCCTAAGCATGATGGGATGTTAATTACTAAATGAACTTAGGAATCACACCTGTGTGGAAGCACCTGGTTTCAATATACTTTGTATCCCTCATTTACTGAAGTGTTTCCTTCATTTTAGAAGTTAACTGTGGGTTTTCATAAGGAGTTTTCAAAATAAAAGACCACTCAAATAGATGTTTATTTAGCTATTTATTTATGTTATGCAACAAAGGTGTTGGAAGTGTGAACAATCCCACAAAGCTGATGCTTACACCCTCAGACGACCATGCAAGACATGTAAAGAGAAGCACCTAACGATCCTTCATGACGCCATACTGGAAAACCAGAAAAGCCTGCGCATGGTGAGTGTCCCCACGACCAAGGTGTACCTGGACAGACCCAAACCATCGGCGAAAGTAATGCTGAAAGTTTTGAAGGTCTTACTTCACAATGGAGACCAAGCCCTGGAGACATACACAGTGCTCAACGATGGCTCGGAGCGTAGCATCGTCCTGCCACACTCTGTTCAACAACTAAGACCCTCACCCTCAGGACTGTTCGACAAGATGATTTGCAATTGCAATGTGCCTCAGTTACCTTTGACGTGTCCCCTCCTGCTCAAACTGTTCAAGAACTGTCAGATACGTCAGGTATTCACTGCAGACTACCTAGGCTTTTCTGAACACTCCTCCCATTAGCAGCTCTCCAAAAGCGATATGACCACCTCCGTAAGCTGTCTTTGCCACAGGTAGACTAAGCTCAACCTTTGCTGCTGATGGGTTCAGACATGCTTCACCTTCTGATACCAATGCAACTACACTGGCAGTCCACACCAAACTCTGCTGGTACTAGCAAGGCTCTACTAGCTTTTTGCACACAGCACCAGCTGAACAACAGTGCCTGCTCACCACTACTGTTTCGCCTTCCGCCGAGCTCTTCAAAACGTGGAGTGACTTTAGCAGATTGATACCCTTCCCTATGTGAGTGAGAAGCTGGCGACTCGCTCGAAACAAGACCGGCAATCCATGACGCTTCTCCAGAAGTCCTCTTCTAGGATAGAAGTTGATTACTTCAGCGCTTCGCTACACCCATGTTTCGTCGAGTCAACGATGCAACTCTCCATGCTCCAAAGGAAGCTGTACTGCCAAGCCTCCATCGCACGGAGCGAAGACTCGCAAGACCCAAAATGCGCAGAGGTGTACTGTCAGAAGATCAAGAAGCTGCAGACGGCAGGTTACGTGTCACTGTTGCCACCCGAGGTAACTGAACAATCTACTGGTTTATACTCCACCATACTGTGTGTTACGAATCCCTTTTGGCCCGACAGTCTAGGGGGGATGGTAATGAGACCCGTAACATAACTCATGCAAATTATTATTGTGACAAAGTAAAAGTGTGCACAAAATAACCACGACAACAGAAATCTACCGTCAAACTCTAGGTTTATTTATAAACAAACGGTAATGGGGGGAGCAGGAAAAGGGGCTGAGCTGGACCCAAGAAAAGAAACAATAAGTATTCAAAAACACCCCTAAGCTAGACTAGCCTACTTTAACAACAGCTAACTAACTAACCAAAAATACAGTTGGTGGTCCGCCCAGTTCTAACTAGTGTATTTAACAAAGTTCACCTACGGGTAGTGTATGCCCATGGGCGACTTGTCTTGGTTTCCCCTTTTCCCACCAGCAAACAAACACAAACACCATAACCAAAAACAATACTCACATGTGATGACAAAGTGCTATGAGGTGCTTAAACAAAAGAGAGGTTATGACACAAAGCGAGAGTGAAACACAGAGACCTACAGACATGGCATTTACAGGGAGATTGAGCTAGAGATTGAGCTAGAGATTGCTCCAGAGCAAACAAATGATGGGGTTTTTAAACCATGGGGAAGGAACTGTGATAGGGTAGGAAACAGGAGGAGGTGTGTCTTCTGATTGATTGACTGATTGGGGTGATGGTTTTCACCTGTGAGGGGAGAAGGAGAGAAAAGAAACACACACAGGATACACACACACACAGGATAACTGTATCCGTAACACTCCCACCCTTAAAGAAGCAACCCTAGGGATTGCGACCACAGTATTACAATGAATACTCACAACAATAACAAAGTCAACCTTGCCAAAACATACAGAAATCATTTTCACACACGAGACAAAGCATCTGCCAACACATTATCAGAACACTTTTTGTGGCGGATCTCCAAATTATAATTTTGTACAATCAGCGCCCAACGCATAAGGCGCTGGTTCTGGTTGTACATTCGGTGGAGAAAAACTAAGGGGTTATGGTCAGTATATACAATCACGGGTAGGGCACTGGAACCAATATATACTTCAAAGTATTGCAGAGCCAACAACAAAGCAAGAGCTTCTTGTTCTATTGTCGCATAGTTTGTTTGACATTTATTAAATTTACGTGAAAAATAACAAACGGGATGATCCACTCCACTCTTGTCCTGCTGCAGTAGAACAGCACCAGCACCTCTGGCACTAGCATCTACCTCAAGTTTGAATGGTTGTTCAAAATCTGGAGCAGCAAGTACAGGTGTACTACATAAGAGTGCTTTCGCTGATTCAAAAGCTCTCTTACAATCAGGGGACCACACAAATGATCTAGCCGGACTAAGCAAATCGGTCAATGGAGCAACTACCGCAGAGAAATTTTTACAGAAGCTACGGTAGTAGCCAACCATCCCTAGAAAGCGGCGTAGCTCTCGTCTGGTGGTAGGTGCAGGGAATGCAGTTATAGCCAAGACCTTGGCATCAACAGGGCGCACCTGTCCATGGCCAACCTCTTTGCCGAGATAGGTAACAGTAGCCTTCCCAAACTCGCACTTTGCCAAGTTCAGGGTTAGAGAAGCAGCTGCCAACCGTTCACATACTACCCTTAGCGAGTCAACATGATCTGTCCACTCAGACGAAGAAATCACTAGGTCATCAAGGTATGCACTACAATTAGGAACGCCAGCTAATACGGAGTTAACCAGTCGTTGGAAAGTGGCTGGTGCATTTCGCATCCCAAAAGCCATGACTGAGTACTGTAGGAAGTTGTCTGGGGTCACAAAGGCAGAAATCTCAGAAGCACGTGAAGTTAACGGAACCTGCCAGTAACCTTTTAAGAGGTCTAACTTAGTTACATACTTAGCAGCACCAATAGTGTCGATACAGTCGTCCAGTCGGGGTAACGGGAACGAATCTGGCTTTGTGACAGAATTTACCTTTCGATAATCCGTACATAACCTGGACGTACCATCAGGTTTAGGAACCAAAATGCAAGGAGAACTCCAAGGGCTTGAACTTGGCTTAGCCAGGTCATTCTCCAACAAATATCTCACCTCATCCCTCATTATCTTCCTCTTGGAAGCGTTGATACGATATGGGTGTTGCTTGATAGGTGTAGCATTTCCAACATTAATGTCATGTTCCAACACATTTGTGAGAGTAGGAACGTCATTAAAGAGACATGGAAAACTGTGTAGTAGCCTCACAATATCATTGGCCTGTCCATCCGTTAAATGAACCAGACCGGATTGGATAGACAGCAGCATTTCTGAGTTGGGCAATCTAACACACTGCTGCTGAGTATTGCGCAACTCCAAGCCATCAACATCATCAATATGACAGTCCACTATCATAGCAGTAGTAGCAGAGGAGACAGCAGTACCTTCCTCTGTTTCTGAACTCTCGAACTGTGTGATGGGTCGGGTGTGGTAAGCTTTCAACATGTTAATGTGACACACACGAGATTGGCGTTGTCTATCAGGAGTTTGAAGCACATAGTCAGTTTCACTTATTTTCTTTTCAATTAAATAAGGACCCGAGAAACGAGCTGACAGTGAAGATCCTGGAACAGGTAATAAGACCAGTACTTGGTCACCTGGCTGTAGTGGACGAGAAACAGCCTCTTTATCATAGTGTCTTTTCATGCTCCTCTGTGAGGAAGACAGAGCTTCCTTTGCGAGAGCACAAGCTTGGTGTAGGCGCTCACGAAAGCGACTAACGTAGTCCAACACATTCTCATCTCTGGTACACAACTCTTGGGACAAGAACTGTTCTTTAAGGACTTTCATTGGTCCTCTCACTGTGTGACCAAACACCAGTTCAGCCGGGCTGAAACCTAGGGACTCCTGCACAGTTTCACGAGCAGCAAACAAAACTAGAGGAACTCCCTCATCCCAATCTTTCTCAGATTCCAAACAATATTTACGTAGCATAGACTTCAGTGTCTGATGCCATCTTTCAAGTGCACCCTGAGACTCTGGGTGATAGGCGCTTGACACACGGTGCGTAATTGACAAGGATTTTAACACCTGCCTGAAGAGCTTGGATAGGAAATTGGTACGTTGATCGCTTTGTACCACCCTAGGTAACCCGAATGTCGTGAAGAATTTTATTAAGGCTTTACTCACTACCGGGGCTGTAATCCTTCTCAGAGGAATGGCCTCGGGGTATCTTATAGCCATACACATTATCGTTAACAAAAACTGGTTACCCGATTTTGTCTTCGGTAACGGTCCGACACAATCAACCACCACATGCTCGAATGGTTCACATATGACAGGTATGGGACAAAGAGGAGCGGGAGGAATAACCTGATTTGGTTTTCCTGTTATCTGACATGTGTGGCATGTCCGACAGAACTGAGCCACATCTTGTTTTAAACCCGGCCAAAAGAAATGTCGAAGGATCCGATCATAAGTTTTTGTGATTCCTAAATGACCAGACCACTGGTGATCATGAGCAAGGGATAACACATTTTGTCGAAAGGCTGTAGGAATCACTATTTGGTAAACAGCATTCCAATCTCCATCCGCGTCAACATGGGATTTCCATTTACGCATGAGGAGATTACCATCAATGAAGTAAGCCACGTTTTTCTTCTTCACATCTTCCATTGAGACAACACTAGAAAAACATTTAGCAAGCTTGTTGTCAACCTTTTGGTTAGCAATCAGCTGCTCACGAGTGACTGGTAACTGTATTGCATCAGCAATAAGTTCAACGTTCTTTGATTCTTTCCTGGGCTGTTTGTCAGAGGTGATCAGCTTCTCAGAGGTATCACACAATCCATCTTCTTGATCAACCTCTTTGAACAGAACAGTGTTTGACAAATCTATCACGTCCCCTCTTGTCGTGCCTGAGCACGAGTGACAGCACAAGCGGGGAACACATGTGGATAACTCTGTGCCAGCTCATTCGAGAGAGAGTGGTCACTTTTATCCAATACTTCCAATACGGGTACTACCTTTCCTCCGGCAATATCGTTACCCATTATAAATGTCACACCTTTCACTGGCAACATAGGACGTACCCCCACTCTGAATATTCCACTGATTAACTCAGAGTGTACTTTCACAAAGTGCAATGGCACTGGGACAAAACCCATTTCGATACCCTGCACTAACACACTGGAACCACAGTATGTATCGTCAGATAAGGGCAACACATCAGACAATATAAACGACTGCGCCGCACCAGTATCTCTAAGGATTTTAACCGGTCGCTGAGACGCTTCGTCATTCGTTAGGGACACAAACCCCTCGAAAATGAATGGTTCATAACTGCGGTCGGGGACTGAGACTTTCAAACTACAGTTACCCTGAGGCACCTGTTTTGTTGCAGACCTCACAACCGTTAATTAGAGCAACACCTGTTGGTGGCTTGGCACGAAGAGGCATCCCTTGTTTGCGTTTAAGCAGGAAGCAATCATTAATCATATGTCCTACTTTATGACAATAGAAACAGGGACGCTCATTCTTCTGGCGTGCTTGATATACTACTGCTGGCCGACTAGGGCTAAAGGTAGGAAACTCAGTGGCTCTACTCTCAGTTTGAGCCGAAAACACACTCTTGTGCGTCAACACAAACTCGTCTGCCAACACAGACGCTTCTGCCAGGGAGGATACTTTCTGTTCGTTTAGGTAAACTACAATGCGTTCGGGTAAGCAATTTTTAAACTCTTCCAACAAGATTAACTCCCGGAGAGAGTTGAAATCAGTTACCTTACTAGCAGCATGCCATTTATCAAACAGATTTCCCTTGTCTCTAGCAAATTCCACATAAGTCTTACTAGAAGACTTTCTATGAGACCTAAATCTCTGTCGGTATGCCTCAGGCACAAGCTCATAGGCACTAAGAACAGTAGCTTTGACCACTTCATAATTCAAACTGTCCTCCAGAGGTAGCGCTGACAAAACCTCTTGGGCTTTACCAGTTAATTTACACTGAAGTAATAGGCACCATAACTCTTCAGGCCATTTCAATGCTACGGCTATACGCTCAAATACACAAAAATAGGAGTCAACCTCTGACTCTCTGAACAAAGGTACTAAGGCAATCTGCCTACTAATGTCAAACGTGTTTGAGGACACAGCAGGTGAGGACGGCTCACAAACAGGCACAGTAGGACCGGAGGCTAGCCTCGCTGTCTCTGCCTCCAGTTCCATCTGGCGCATTTTGAACTCCAACTGCCTTTGTTCTCTGTCTGCCTCAATTTTACACATCTCCAAATGCCGTTGTTCTATTTCTTTTTCTGCCTCTATTTTGCACATCTCCAACTGGAGAGTCTCTCGCCTAATTTGGGCTCGCTCTTCCACCTCCAGTTGGAACTGTGCTAAATGGACATCCCTCCTGGCATCACCATTTGACAGTGGGGAGAGTGGATCAAAACGGGACAATGTGGCTGGTGTTTTAGCCTCTCCCTCATTATCAGACACCAATGGGCTCACAGGAGCAGCAACATCCCCTACAGGGGTAGTAGACTCAGGCAGCGGTAACACAAGCACCTGCTCTTCCAACAATACATTTAATACTAGTTGTTTAACCTCCGCCTTAACTAAACTCTGCTGAATCGATACTGAATAATGGTCAGCCAAGGTCACTAAATCAACTCTACGACATTTGTCAAAAACCTCCCACGAAGGGTTATCCAAAAAGGATCTCAAATCAAAAGTAGTCATTTTACACTACTTCACAAGTGCCAAAGAAAATAGCAAACACTAATGCTACTTCAGCTATGACGCTCAACACTGAACTATACCACTACAACAATCTACATGAGCGGCATGGGTGTCAGTTATGACAGATCCCGGACGAGCCCCCACTTATGTTACGAATCCCTTTTGGCCCGACAGTCTAGGGGGGATGGTAATGAGACCCGTAACATAACTCATGCAAATTATTATTGTGACAAAGTAAAAGTGTGCACAAAATAACCACGACAACAGAAATCTACCGTCAAACTCTAGGTTTATTTATAAACAAACGGTAATGGGGGGAGCAGGAAAAGGGGCTGAGCTGGACCCAAGAAAAGAAACAATAAGTATTCAAAAACACCCCTAAGCTAGACTAGCCTACTTTAACAACAGCTAACTAACTAACCAAAAATACAGTTGGTGGTCCGCCCAGTTCTAACTAGTGTATTTAACAAAGTTCACCTACGGGTAGTGTATGCCCATGGGCGACTTGTCTTGGTTTCCCCTTTTCCCACCAGCAAACAAACACAAACACCATAACCAAAAACAATACTCACATGTGATGACAAAGTGCTATGAGGTGCTTAAACAAAAGAGAGGTTATGACACAAAGCGAGAGTGAAACACAGAGACCTACAGACATGGCATTTACAGAGAGATTGAGCTAGAGATTGAGCTAGAGATTGCTCCAGAGCAAACAAATGATGGGGTTTTTAAACCATGGGGAAGGAACTGTGATAGGGTAGGAAACAGGAGGAGGTGTGTCTTCTGATTGATTGACTGATTGGGGAGTGATGGTTTTCACCTGTGAGGGGAGAAGGAGAGAAAAGAAACACACACAGGATACACACACACACAGGATAACTGTATCCGTAACACTGTGCATCAGAATGGAAAGGACAGGGTTGTGTTTAACTGTTCATTCCAACATAAAGGACAGTCGCTCAATGACATTCTCTTCCCTGGACCAACGTTGGGACCATCCCTGCTCAGTTTCCTGCTCAGATTCCGTCAACATGCCGTACTTGTAAGTGGTGACATCAAAGGCATGTTTAATCAGATCCGCCTCTTACCAGCTGACAAATCGGTGCTATGCTTCATCTGGTGGAACATGCATGGAACTGAAGAACCAAGGATCTATGAGTGGCAGGTCTTGCCATTCGGAAAGATTTGTAGTCCCTGTTGTGCCATCTACCCTCTGCAGCGACACGTTCAGGACAACGTAGGAGCCAACCAAGAGCTTGTGAAGTCAGTCGTGGAGTCATTCTACGTGGACAACTGCCTTCGAAGCATCCCCTCTGCCGATGAAGCAAGAAATCTCATTAATGGACTGCGGCAGTTGCTCCATACTGGAGTTTTTGAGATAGGCCAGTGGGCTAGCAATGTATCAGCTGTCATTGAGCACCTAACATAAGATGGTTAGATCGGAAAGCAGTGGCTTTCCCAAAGTAGCACGGATCTCCAGGAACCAACCCTGGGGTTACGTTGGAACTGCCTCAGAGACTCTTTGGGCTACAAGCACCGCACTGTGGAGCGCTCCAAACATACAATGAGGAATATCTACAGCATGCTCTCCCATCAATACGACCCACTATGCTACATTGAGCCTTTCACAAACCAAGCCAAGGTACTCGTCCAGGACCTGTGAAAAGAAGGGATAGGTTGGGTCAACCCCATTCAGCCTCAGAGCCTGCTGGACAGATGGCTTGTCTGGGAACAAGAGATTCCTGACCTTGTCCAAATGGATTTCCCCCAGAACTTACTCACAACCATATGCTGACAATCCAAAGTTGACCAGAGACCTCCACATATTCTGTGATGCATCAGAGGGAGAATATGGCTCTGTTGCCTCCATGCGGACTGTGTATGATCAGAAGCAGGTACATATTTCCTTCATTCTGGCTAGGTCTCAGGTTGCGCCAAAGAAGCAGCTGTCGATGCCACGCTTGGAGCTGAGTGCTGCACTCACTGGGGCTCAGCTGGCCAGTGTCCTCCAATCAGATCTCACCTTCCCAATCGGACAAGTCATCCTCTGGCCCAATTTCACCACAGTCCTTCATTGACTCAAGACAGAATCATGTAGGTACAAGGTGTTCGTAGGAACTCGTGTTGCAGAGTTTCAGAACCTTACGGATGTAGCCAACTGGAGGTATATGGATATATGGATATTGCGAACATATTGCCAACAACCCGGCTGATGACATCTCTCGGGCCAAGAGCTGGCCTAACCACATCGATGGCACCTTCTTCAACACTCAGAAGATTAGTGGCCTTCAATGCTTGTTGCTGACCTGGAGCCTTATGACAGCGAATTGAAGAAATCAGCCTTCTGCTGATCTGAGTCCTCAGATCCCAGGTATCAGCAAGTTTGATACATGGAAAGACCTCAGGAAGGCAAGAACTAAATCCCTACACAGGGAGGCCGATCTACTATCCAGTTCACCCAGTGAAACAGCAGACTGCATAGCTGCAGAGAACCTTCTCCTGAAGCAAGCTCAAATGGAATCGTTTCCTGAAGAGGTGAAGGCCGTCATGTCAAACCGGTCTATTCCTTCTAACAGTCATCTGGGTCCCTTGTTTCCTGAGTTTGATAAGGAGGCAGTACTCCTTAGAGTTGGCGGTAGACTGCGAAGAGCAGAGCACCTGGAGATGGATGATATGCACCCCATCGTCTTGGATCAACATAATCCACTGACCAAGCCAGTTATTCAAGATTTCAATGAGACTCTCATCAATTCCAGCCCAGAGAGGGTTCTGGCAGAACTGCGTTGCAGTTACTGGACATCTGGAAGTTTCAGCACACCTGTTTGAAATGCCAAAGATGGCGCGTCAAACCTGAAGCTCCAAAGATGGCAGACCTACCTCAAATCAAATCAAATCAAAGTTTATTGGACACATACACATGGTTAGCAGATGTTAATGCGAGTGCAGCGAAATGCTTGTGCTTCTTGTTCCAACCGTGCAGTAATATCTGACAAGTAAATCTAACAATTTCACAACAACTACCTTATACACACAAGTGTAAAGGAATGAATAAGAATATGTACATATAAATATATGGATGAGCGACGGCCGAACGGCATAGGCAAGATACAGTAGATGGTATAGAGTACAGTATATACCTATGAGATGAGTAATGTAGGGTATGTAAACATTATATAAAGTGGCATTGTTTAAAGTGACTAGTGATACATTTATTACATCCAATTTTTTATTATTAAAGTGGCTAGAGATTTGAGTCAGTATGTTGGCCCTTTTTTCAGAATTTCCACCTGACTGACGTGCCCAAAGTACGTCAAAGCCTGTTACTCAGGCCCAGAAGCCAGGATATGCATATAATTGGTATCATTGGATAGATAACACTTTGAAATTTGTATAAATATTACATTAATGTATGAGACTATAAAACAATTGATATGGTAGCCGAAAATCTAAAGAAAAACCAACCAAAATTTATGTTTTTTTGCGATCCCACGCTCTTTCAATGGAAAGCTATGGGTCCAATTGGTACCATGCAATTCCAGCTCCCAGATTGCAATTCCTATGGCTTCCACTAGATGTCAACAGTCTTTCTTAAAGGTTACAGGCTTGTTTCTTCCAAAATGAGAAAGAATTTTGAGTTTTGGTACCAGGAGTCACAGTTGGAAATTCGTCTGTGGGCGCGCGACGAAAAGGATGCGCACTTTCTAATTTTACTTTTCTATTGAACATATTTATTTGAAATGTTCTTGCCAACATTTACGCCAATTCCTTTCAACCAATTTGTATCTTTAATATATGGCAGGCAAATAAGTTCCCTACCTTCTCCCTTTTCCACTTGCCTCCTCCATTTTTGTGGTAATGATTCAATCAGTTGGTTGTAAATTTGGAATGAGCAGAAATTCCCATATATTTTTGATAGCTGCATATGTGACATAATTCCTCCATTTCTATTCATAATATCATTAATAAATATAATACAAATGTAAAAAATAAAATTAAAAAAAATATTTTTTAATTTGCAGTAAACTTGAATTTAACCATAACATTTGCTATAAAATTTGTTCTATCTTTTCTGGAGGATAACACTGAAATTGCAACCAGCTATGTATGCTTTGTTAAAGAAGGGCAATACTTTTAAAATGTAATTTTCAATTAGTCGGAAATAAGAACTTGCAGTCTGTATAAAGGCAAAAGGTCAATTTTGTAACAAAGGATGAGCCTTTCTTAATAATCTACTGGAGAACCATTTTGGATTTAAGTATAACTTACAGTACTTCACAGAAGTGTCTGATGCCCTCCCAGCCACCCCGTCCCAATCTCTCGGATAGAACCCATTTCCACTCTCACCAATAACCACCATTGAATCTTAGCTATAATTGCAAACAAGGAACAATAATGACTCAACATCCCCTCCTAATCTGTCCAGAACTCATTCATTTTACAGCAGGTTTGCAGGTTACAAAGATACATTAAAGTACATTGAAGTACAGATGAATCCTTCCTTCCCTCTATCCCAAGCCAAACTTTTCCCTCTCCACCTCCCCTTCCCAGTTTTAATCTTCTCTTTACCCCACCCAAGCCAAGCTTGTCCAAACCGCTCATCTTTTCTCACCCTCCCTTCCTCTGAGACACACTTACAACTGACACCCATCCATCACCTTACTCATCCATTCTCATTCATTCATACACAACATTACCCTATGCATCCACACATCCATTCTCTCCCACCCTCCTACACATATTCAGATTCACCATCACTCAAACACCCATTCATATGCACAGACACACATCTACACACAGTGATTGAGAGATATGCTATATTTCCCCCTTTTGTATTTTCTGTATTCATATAGCCCGGCGTTATTGGCTAATTTTATCGTTAATTCATATAGAAGAATAGTTACTTGAGGAACGTATAGTATAGATTTTTTGGGGGGGAAGGGGTAAAGAATATTGTTTCAACTGATGATAGCTGGTCTTAATCATCACTGTATGTAGCCTAGTGTGCTCATTGATTTTTTTCCTCTACGTCATCTCCTCAGTGCAGGGGACTTTCCTTCTTTAAATGGAAAGGTTTCTTGCAGCTTGATTAGGGCTTCATAGGTGCTTGTGAATTCATCCTTTGTGTTCCCTTCCAAGCCCACAGCACAGCAGGGAAGTGCAGCTGAGATTGATCCCTTTCTCCTCCAGTGACTGTCTGATTGGAATTTTTTCCTTACGTTTTTTTTTCTAATGCCTAGCAGACGTGTCCTGGACGAATCGAATGGACTGGCAGTGGATTTTGATTTCCTTTGCCCCTTGTGCCTTCAGAACGTTAATTTTGGTCTGATAGTTCCACAGTTTGAAGATTACAATTACAAAGGTATTTAGCGTTCTTCAGTTTCACTCCGATCTTATGGCATCATTTTAGATCTTCTGGTGATATACCCACGTTGAGTTGAGTTTGAGTTTGAGTTTATTTTTTATTTTTACAGGGACAGTGCACATTAATCAACGTTTCAGTAAAAGTGCCGGTTTTAGCCAGCCGGCTAATTTTCAACCGCAGTCCCTGGGCAGGTTATTAAAAACAATTACAATATAGACAATAGCAACATAGAACAAGCAAGACATAGCAACATAGGACAAGAAGACATAGCATACAGACAGAGCAACATAGGACAAGCAAGACGTAGCATACAGACAGAACAAAAAGCAGCAAGACAAAATTCATAAAAGCAACAAAGTGTTTCCACACCTCACAAGCTACAGACAACAGACAACATGGAAAGCGGCAACACACAGCTAGGGACCATGTTCACAAATCTGATGGACCTTTAGCCATGTCTTCAAGCATTTTGTGAAAGTGTGATATGTGGTGCAGTTATGTGTGTCTGATGGCAGTGTATTCCAGACATGGGAAGCTCTCACAGAGAATGCAGATTTACTAAAGGTGCTTTTCCTTAGGGGAACTATACAGTCACCTCTCATGGCAGACCTTGTGGATCTGCTGCCATATGTCTGGGTTTTCTGTTTAACAAAAATATACACAACATACGTCAAGTTATTCGGATATCAGTTTGACCACATAGCTGGAAAGGTCTCCCTTTTCCTCGTCTTCGGGTGAAGACAATATTTTCACGTTGTTTCATCTCATTCTCTTTCTTGCTGGTCCAATTCATTTACTTAAGTTTGCAACTTTGTTCCATAAGGCTAATTTTCTTTTCTTGTTTGTTTATGCGCATACCTTGTTTGTGCGTGTCTGACACGATAGCCTCTACTTTCTTTTGAATCAAATCAACTTTTAACCACAGATTGTAGCAGTTTTTTATTTGCATTGAGGGCATTTTAGCTTGGCATGTTGGATTCATGTCGCTGTGTCGCTTTGCCAAATGATTGGCTCGCAGTTGTACATAACTGACTGTTCACTCTCTCCCAGTTGCTTGGGGATATGTTGATTTATTCATTTTAGAGTCTTAATATAAACTTTGTTGTCTGGTTTCTACATTTAAACCACTGTTTTGTTTGTACTAACCGGTGCTACTCACACCCCATGCGTCCTATCGGTATGTGCATGCACCTCTATGTTCTTGATCTCCCACAGAAATGCCCCTGATGTCATTGCTGCACCATTTTGCCTCAGCCATTGGTTTTATGACCAATGAGGACAGTCCAGGCAACAAAGGACAGCCTTGGCGACAACCCCTACCAATAGAAAATATTAATGATTGGCGACCATTTGTGTTAACTGCTGCTGATGGAGCGGACTACAGTAATTTTACAAAATTAATAAAATGATCACCCAGATTCACCTTTTCGGCATCTACAGAGACAATGAGTAAGAGGTCTTTCTTCATCCCAAGATGGTTTATGATATTCAAAATGTGTCTCACATTGTCCATTCCAAATCTGGATTTGACAAAACCAGTCGGATCTTAATAGCAGGACTTCCCATCTGCAAGCAAGTGTCTTGGCAACTATCTTAACATCAACTCCGACAAACTAATTGGTCTAAACAAAGAGCACTCTAATGGACATTTTTCTTTTTTCAGTAACAAGCTAATGTAGGCAGTTTGCCAGGACTCTGGTCTGAGGTCTCTTTCAAACATATCATTAAGAGCAGGTATAAGGATAGGTTATAGCTCAGGCCAAAACCTCTTACAAAACTTTATTGAGTAGCCATCTAGACCAGGTGCTTTTCCTGAGGGCATTGACTTAATAGCTTACCAAACCTCTTCAGAAGTAAGGGGGGCATTTAACGTAGTTCTGTGCTCATCTGATATAGTGGGTAAAGTGATCTTATTCAGATATTTTGTGATTTTGTCAGTTGCTCTATTATACAGTGGTGGAAAAAGTGCCAAATTGTCATACTTGAGTAAAAGTAAAGATGCCTTAATAGAAAATGACCCAAGTAAAAGTCACCCAGTAAAATACTACTTGAGTAAAATTCTAAAACTATTTGGTTTTAAAAATACTTAAGTATCAAAAGTAAAAGTATAATTAATTTCAAATTCCTTATATTAAGCAAAGTAGCCTGCTACGTTTTCTAGTTTTTTATTTATTTACAGATAGCCAGGGGCACGGTCCAACTTTCACTCAGACATAATTTACAAACAAAAAGTGTTTGATGAGTCCGCTAGATCAGAGGCAGTAAGGAATAACCAAGGATGTTCTCTTGAGAAGTGTGTGAATTAGACACATTTCCTGTCCTGCTAAGCATTCACAATGTTAGGAGTACTTTTGGGTGTCAGGGAAAATGTGTGGAGTAAAAAGTACATTATTTTCTTTCTTTAGGAATGTAGTGAAGTAAAAGTAAAAGTAATCAAAAATGTTAATAATAAATTAAGGTAGTTCCCCAAAAAAACTACTTAAGTAGTACTTTAAACTATTTTTTACTTAAGTGCTTTACACCACTGCTAGTAAACTGTATTGAGAAGTATAAAGAGATTTACAGAAGTCACCAAATGTATTATTGATAAGCAAGGTAGTGGAGACATCTGCCATCTTTACAGACTCAATAGATCTTTCTCTCCGTTCATTTTTAAGTTGGTGTGCAAGTAGATGGCTCAGTTGGTTGCCAGACTCATAATATTTTTATTTGGTAAAAAAAGGGCTTTGTGTGGTCTAAATTGAGTTTGGACTTAATACAAGTTAGGGAGTTCCAGTTTACCTGAGTTGGTTGTTTGTGTAGAAGTTCTAAATTCTTTACCCCAGCTTCAAATTTTTTTTTGTGTTTCTTAGCGGTTATACCCATGGTTGTATAAATGTACTGCAGAAATGGAACGTACAGTGCCTTCAGAAATGGAACGTACAGTGCCTTCAGAAATGGAACGTCCGGGTTGGTGCCCGTTTCGAGGGATCATGAGGGTTCATGCCGAGGTCAATAGAGAGTGATATGAATAATATGTGCTTCAGTAAGGTGTGGGGAGATCTTCATGGAACGTCCGGGTTGGTGCCCGTTCGGGGGATCTTCATGGGCTATAGTCGGCCTTGTCTCAGGGTAGTAGGTTGGTGGTTGAAGATATCCCTCTAGTGTATCACCGCCTGGTACGGCAACTGCTCCGCCCTCAACCGTAAGGCTCTCCAGAGGGTAGTGAGGTCTGCACAACGCATCACAGGGGGCAAACTACCTGCCCTCCAGGACACCTACACCACCCGATGTTACAGGAAGGCCATAAAGATCATCAAGGACATCAACCACCCGAGCCACTGCCTGTTCACCCCGCTATCATCCAGAAGGCGAGGTCAGTACAGGTGCATCAAAGCTGGGACCGAGAGACTGAAAAACAGCTTCTATCTCAAGGCCATCAGACTGTTAAACAGCCACCACTAACATTGAGTGGCTGCTGCCAACACACTGACACTGACACTGACTCAACTCCAGCCACTTTAATAATGGGAATTGATGGGAAATTATGTAAATATATCACTAGCCACTTTAAACAATGCTACCTTATATAATGTTACTTACCCTACATTATTCATCTCATATGCATACGTATATACTGTACTCTATATCATCGACTGCATCCTTATGTAATACATGTATCACTAGCCACTTTAACTATGCCACTTTGTTTACATACTCATCTCATATGTATATACTGTACTCGATACCATCTACTGTATCTTGCCTATGCTGCTCTGTACCATCACTCATTCATATATCCTTATGTACATATTCTTTATCCCCTTACACTGTGTATAAGACAGTAGTTTTGGAATTGTTAGTTAGATTACTTGTTGGTTATTACTGCATTGTCGGAACTAGAAGCACAAGCATTTCGCTACACTCGCATTTAACATCTGCTAACCATGTGTATGTGACAAATAACATTTGATTTGATTTGATTTTTGATTTGCTTGTAATCGTTAAGGACTGGGGAGTTTTTCAGGATAAAAAATAAAATGAAATGGAGCTAAGCCCAGGCCTGGTTCAGTCTGCTTTCCACCAGACACTGGGAGATGAATTCACCTTTCAGCAGGCCAATAACTTAAAACACAAAGCTATATCCAAACTGGAGTTGCTTACCAAGAAGACAGTGAAAGTTCCTTATTGGCCGAGTTACATTTTTTACTTAAATCTGCTTGAAAATCTATGGCAATACATGAAAATGGTTGCCTAGCAATGATCAACAACCAATTTGACAGAGCTAAAATAATTTAAAAAAGAATAATGGGCAAATGTTGCACAATCCAGGGGTGGAAAGCTCTTAAGAGACTTACCCAGAAAGACTGACAGCTGTAATCACTGACAAAGATGATTCTTACATGTATTGACTCAGGGTTGAATACTTATCGAATAACATATATTAGTGTTTAATTTATCATAAATTCTTTACAAAGCCATAAACCCAGCCTACTTCTACAATTTATCTTCTTAAAAGTTATTTTAAACCTAACCCTAACCACACTGCTAACTTTATGCCTAAACTTCAATTCGTTTTCATGAATGTTTACGATATATAGCCAATTTTTACTTTGTGGCTGGGGTAACTAATGGAAACCTATATTTGGTCCTCACTCATGTTGTATTTGATTTCCTTTGTGATTGGTTGACAGTTTCAGCAGTGTGAAGAATGGCAACCATGTTCTGTTCAGAGAGTTTAGCTACATCAAGGTCAGAGCTCATAAAAGGTCCTCCTTTATCCTCATTCTCTGGAGGTGCTTCAGACATATTGGAAAGAACTTAGGTAGGCCTAATGCGTCTGTGTGATGGTAACACTGTCTTTGACCATATGAGAAATGTGAATATAATTTCTTAAAAAGGTTATGGAATTCTACTGTATTATAACAAGGACCTCCTGTGTGTGCCACTGAGTTATATTCAGTAGATACAGTGAATATCCCTGGTGTTTGTCACTGTTATAGGTTATGTGCTCTGCTTGCTACAGACTTCCTGGCCATGTTGGAGTACAACTCTCTTCTGCAGCTCCTCGGTCCAGATAGTTTAGTGGAGTTGGTACAACACGCAGCAAGGTCTGTGATTTGGCATTATTCATTGATATTGTACAGTATTACATTACACTATGTAACATCAAGTTCAGGGTGTTTTCGTCTCTGAAATGGATTGTCAAGACATGATTATGAACATTTTAGTACACACTATGGCCATACCCAATTCAAATCTTTTTCAACATAGGATAGTAGGATAGTGCTGAACGATTCCATGGACTGCCTCGGGTCCTCTCACAACAACCAGAGAACTGATTTACTACTGGATACCTGACATGATCCAGGTCTCTATTGAAAACGTACCTGTTTAAATAAATAGCCCAGCCTCTGACTTGGGAGACTCTAGGGCCTGCTGTCAGAGAAGAGTCCCAACACTGTAATCATCCCCACCTCTGCCTCTGCTGGCCACATAGGAAACTGAGGCTCAGGAAGGAGTGGGTTCATCAGTGTTTGGAGAATGCTTTGAGGTGCTTTGTGAGAGGTTCAAATGCAAGTAAGGAACAGTTTCATTACAATACATTGCTCTAAATAAATCTGAATATTACAATGGCAATACAAATAATTAATGATTTTTCAGTCAACAGTAGTACTCACAAGATGATACTTATTTTTGAGGCTCTTCCTGGGCTTAGTAATTGCCTTAAGGGGACAAATAGAGTTGTATTGAATTGTGCTAGGATGCATAATGCTTGATTAAGTTTGAGTGATTTATTGATATTGTGTGACTCTCCATAGCCATCCTTCTGCACCTGCCATGACCTATGGGTTTGCGATGGCTCTGGTTAGACACGAGGACATCAACCAGGACATTGGTGAGAACACAAGTGTGGTTTTCTGTTCATAACAAAGACTATTGTTCCCATAATGCAATACAAATGCAAGCCATGCATTACAATTAACACTGGCAGGCTTTTCATTTGAACATATTACCATTGCAATGGGTGTGGGCTGCTCTAATGTTAATAACCGAGTGTTGTCGCTGCTAGGGGGCCTGCCAAACAAGTCCGAGCTGCTCATTGACCCTGATATGGACCAGGAGGTGGATAAACTAGGTAAACTGAGGCACAGAACCTACTTCATTTAGTTTCATTCTGACCAATATTGAAACCTTACATTCACCTATGTTTCTAATACTGTTGAAAATATGTATAGCTAGAATCCTTAATTGGTGAAACTGTCACGTCCGTTTCGGATATTACAACAAAGAAGTTACTGCAAACAACTAACACCATTTTGCCATTCGGCCATCATTGCACGCAACAGAAGAATATGATTATATATATTTTTTTTTTTGCCACGTTGCCGAATCCTCCTCTCCTCTGTTTTCATTATAATGTTACTGGGGCGAACAGTGGCGTTGTTTCCCCTAATGCAGATTCAATATTTAATATACACTTGTTAACAAAGCTTTAGGTATAGCTAATAGCAACTAACTTCAATGTACTGTTGTTATGGAGTAGGTTATAGAATCACATATTTTAAACTCACATTAAATGCCTTGAAATCAATCCAATATTACCCTTCAGTGTTGTCACCCCCAGCATCAAATAGTATTATATTGTATCTCTATGCTCTTGCCCAGATTGCTATCAGTCCAACAGCAGCAGCATCGCACCGGGACACAAAGACCCCCCGAGGAAGACATGTTTCTAATCGCCCCCCTCACATCCTCCCACTGACAGACTAAATCTCTTATTGACCTTGTTATATCCATTTATAACCCCGTGTAGCGGGTGGCCTAGTGGTTAGAGCGTTGGACTACTAACTGAAAGGTTGCAAGATTGAATCCCTGAGCTGACAAGGTACAAATGTGTCGTTCTGCCCCTGAACAAGGCAGTTAACCCACAAATAAGAATGAGTTCTTAAATGACTTGCCTAGTTAAAAAAAATTAAATCCTCCCACTGACAGATTAAATCTCTTATTGACCCCGTTATATCTATAACCCCCCCTCCTCTTAACACACCTCCTCCCACTGACAGACTAAATCTCTTATTGACCCTGTTATATCTATAACCCCCTCTCCTCTTAACACACCTCCTCCCACTGACAGACTAAATCTATTATTGACCTTGTTACATCTATAACCCCCTCCTCTTAACACACCTCCTCCCACTGACAGACTAAATCTCTTATTGACCCCGTTATATCTATAACCCCCCCTCCTCTTAACACACCTCCTCCCACTGACAGACTAAATCTATTATTGACCTTGTTACATCTATAACCCCCCCTCCTCTTAACACACCTCCTCCCACTGACAGACTAAATCTCTTATTGACCCCGTTATATCTATAACCCCCCCTCCTCTTAACACACCTCCTCCCACTGACAGACTAAATCTATTATTGACCCCGTTATATCTATAACCCCCTCCTCTTAACACACCTCCTCCCACTGACAGACTAAATCTCTTATTGACCCCGTTATATCTATAACCCCCTCCTCTTAACACACCTCCTCCCACTGACAGACTAAATCTCTTATTGACCCCGTTATATCTATAACCCCTCCTCTTAACACACCTCCTCCCACTGACAGACTAAATCTCTTATTGACCCCGTTATATCTATAACCCCCCTCCTCTTAACACACCTCCTCCCACTGACAGACTAAATCTCTTATTGACCCCGTTATATCTACAACCCCCCTCCTCTTAACACACCTCCTCCCACTGACAGATTAAATCTATTATTGACCCCGTTATATCTATAACCCCCTCCTCTTAACACACCTCCTCCCACTGACAGACTAAATCTATTATTGACCTTGTTATATCTATAACCCCCTCCTCTTAACACACCTCCTCCCACTGACAGACTAAATCTATTATTGACCCCGTTATATCTATAACCCCCTCCTCTTAACACACCTCCTCCCACTGACAGACTAAATCTATTATTGACCCCGTTATATCTATAACCCCCTCCTCTTAACACACCTCCTCCCACTGACAGACTAAATCTCTTATTGACCCCGTTATATCTATAACCCCTCTCCTCTTAACACACCTCCTCCCACTGACAAGACTAAATCTATTATTGACCCCGTTATATCTATAACCCCCCTCCTCTTAACACACCTCCTCCCACTGACAGACTAAATCTCTTATTGACCCCGTTATATCTATAACCCCCCCTCCTCTTAACACACCTCCTCCCACTGACAGACTAAATCTATTATTGACCTTGTTACATCTATAAACCCCACCCCTTCACAGCGAAGAAAAAAGTTTGAGCTATATTCCTGCATTTCTACCCATTTTTCCATGGGGCGTAGAGAAGATTTAGCAGTTTTATAACTAATTTCATACAATTCTACTTATTTTTCCATGGGGCGGAGAGAAATGATAGCAGTTTTTAATATGATATCCGAGTGACAGTGACTAAGAAAATCAATGGGGGCACCCTGGTCGGTAATTCGACCATGATTACTACAAGTTTAGATAGTTGGTCGCTACATTATTATTTACCAATCAAAATATTTTTAGCTGACATGAGCTAATTGAGTGACTGACATAACAAGAGGAAAACTGCTAATGCACAACCACAATTCAAAACGGCACCTTTTGTATTCTACTAGTCTAACTTTCAACAGTAATTGAGACCCCGACTGAGTTTCAGAGAAGATGTAAACACCTTCAGATTTAATGACAAGAATTGACCTCCTGAGTCTTTCTCTACATTGTTTTGTTTGACATTGATATCATGCAATACACACTGGGTTTGATCAAACCTACTGTAGGACATTTCATTTACAAACAGCATATTTCTATTGTACAGGTAATACATCTGTCCCACAGTGCCAGAACCATCTCAAATAAAAAGGAAATACATACTGTAAACAGTAATCACAATAATTAGAAAATAGGCACTACTTGTGGTTTTGATTTTTTAGAAAAAGTGCCTTCTGGATGACTTTTAAAGTGGTAAGACCACAGTGATGCCAAGATCATACTTGTTGAAATATTTTCCTTATACAGTAATTCCACCATACAATTTTGGCCAAACATTGTTTCCAAGTTACAGTAGGAGGAAGTATTAATACATAGGGCTTTTTTGTCTGTAGATTGTCATTTTCAAGGGTCACCCGGGATAGAATTCCACACATAGAATGTGATAGAGCGTGATTGAATTAGGTAGGAAACAATGTTATTAGGATACCATCCTTAACTTACACCTGCTTACCCACCAATATACATAGATTCTTCAATAACAGACTACTATTTTATATTTCTTAATTTAAATTACATTCCTTTCAATACAGTAAAAAAATAAGAGTTAATTCACCTTTTTGGTATTGGCAGATAGATGACAAGCCCTAGTCAGAGTTCATTTTCACATAGTTAATTGGTGAGAATGCACTGACGGACTGCATTTAATTTAAAGCCTGTTATGATGTGATGGACTATTAATCCATAAATAAACTTTCCAACATATATACTAACTGAATCTGAAATCAAACAGTGTGACACTAAAAACAGTCCAGGGACACGTAGACAGATTGAAATCACTGTCACTGTCTTCCTCCGTACAGAGACGAGGTTTCCAGGTGACTTGATAGTGATCTCATATAATTTGGAATAGCTCATAAAGCCACATAAACATATTCTATCTTGATATGGAGTGTGATCTGTAACTACTTGTTGGTTTCTCTGCACTGTAGTACCCGTTCTCACATTTGGCTGCACACTTTACAGTTAACAGCACTGTACTTTTGGCCAATAACCTTTGTGAGGAAGATACATGTAGGCTCTTTTGGATGGGACCGGTAATGCTTTAGCTTGGGTATTTCTGGAGACATGTTTGTTCTGTAGAAACATGGCAGTGAGTAGAAAGCTGCACCAAGTAGATTGTGTTGCAGATCAGTATTACTAAATGGTTATTTACTGTCATATTGTAAAGATTTATTTTAGGAGTCGGCCAAAGCGTTACCATTCAATGCAGTTTAAAATCCACCATGCAAGTTGTTTCATCATAACACAATATTGGAGAAATATAGTATTGAGAGAACGCTATTCAATGAAGATGTCCTCTGTTGGGCAGGAGTAGCCCACAGTTTCCTTGTAGTACAGTTGGAAGGCTTTCCTATATGTATAGGAACAACAAAGAGGAGTTAGGTACAAATAGTCAGTAGTAATTTGTTAATAGAAAAATGTGTTATATAAACAGTGTGATGTACATGTTCATTAGCATGTGTGGATAGTAAGAAGGGGTGGCAGAGAGAAAGGACGAGAGATTACCCAACAGACTCAGCTAGGGGCATCATGGAGTCATCTGACATGAATACATGACAAGCAAACCGCTGATGATCAGGATGTTTAGTGATGAATCCAAAATACCTGGATGGGAGAGAGCAATGGGAGAGACACGATGCAATATGCTCCAGATACAGTGTCTAGAGTTGAGAAGCAACTCTCAATTGCTAGTCTTTGTATCCTTGAGTTACAGCTTTTTAAACACCCATATTTCTTTATGCAATGAATCTGCTTTCATACAGTATTCGAAAAGCTTCAAGTTGAATTACTTCCTTAGTTTAGCATGTGTCATGATAGTTAATTTACTCACTTGTTATGTTTTGGGTGACAGCCGCAAAAGGAGATGTTCTTAAGCTGAAAAAAGTGAAAGCACTTATCCCCCTGTGAAAATATACATAGAGATTAGAGATAGTTACGGTCAGTTCCTGCACTAGCGTGTGATGTCAGAGACGGTACAGTTCTAGAATTAGAACAAGTACTCATAGAATGTAGCCTACTCATTCTATTTTTATGGGCACAGTGGCTATGGGCCTGAGTGAATGCATCATACTAGCATGGAAGCCCATCTGTTTCTGCTCATGTTTGACATGGCAATTCAATCATCAGAAACAGACTGACACGCAGGCCATACCAGTAAAAACACAACCTAATATTAGGCTGAGACTCTATGGTCTGTGTCTGAGAGCTTGTTCATACATTAAACCAGTCCATTAGGGCACACTGCCGGTGCACCCCGAGTGAAGAGGATTAAAAAGTCTTAAAACTGAGTGGTCTTTATGCAAGAGTGTGGTTATGTAACTGGCTACCACAGTATCCCAAACATCCTCACGAGGGCAGTGTCTACCCTGCTAACAGACTGCCAGTGTCCACCCTGCTAACAGACTGCTGCTTCTACTAAAAACTGGCAGTGTCTACCCTGCTAACAGACTGGCAGTGTCCACCCTGCTAACAGACTGGCAGTGTCCACCCTGCTAACAGACTGCTGCTTCTATTAAAGACTGGCAGTGTCCACCCTGCTAACAGACTGGCAGTGTCCACCCTACTAACAGACTGCTGCTTCCACTAAAGACTGGCAGTGTCCACCCTGCTAACAGACTGGCAGTGTCCCACCCTGCTAACAGACTGGCAGTGTCCCACCCTGCTAACAGACTGGCAGTGTCCACCCTGCTAACAGACTGCTGCTTCCACTAAAGACTGGCAGTGTCCACCCTACTAACAGACTGCTGCTTCCACTAAAGACTGGCAGTGTCCACCCTACTAACAGACTGCTGCTTCCACTAAAGACTGTCAGTGTCCACCCTGCTAACAGACTGGCAGTGTCCACCCTACTAACAGACTGCTGCTTCCACTAAAGACTGGCAGTGTCCACCCTGCTAACAGACTGGCAGTGTCCACCCTGCTAACAGACTGGCAGTGTCCACCCTGCTAACAGACTGGCAGTGTCCCACCCTGCTAACAGACTGGCAGTGTCCACCCTGCTAACAGACTGGCAGTGTCCCACCCTGCTAACAGACTGCTGCTTCCACAAAAGACTGACAGTGTCCACCCTGCTAACAGACTGGCAGTGTCCCACCCTGCTAACAGAATGGTAGTGTCCACCCTGCTAACAGAATGGTAGTGTCCACCCTGCTAACAGAATGGTAGTGTCCACCCTGCTAACAGAATGGTAGTGTCCACCCTGCTAACAGAATGGTAGTGTCCACCCTGCTAACAGAATGGTAGTGTCCACCCTGCTAACAGACTGGCAGTGTCCCACCCTGCTAACAGACTGCTGCTTCCACAAAAGACTGACAGTGTCCACCCTGCTAACAGAATGGTAGTGTCCACCCTGCTAACAGAATGGTAGTGTCCACCCTGCTAACAGAATGGTAGTGTCCCACCCTGCTAACAGAATGGTAGTGTCCACCCTGCTAACAGAATGGTAGTGTCCACCCTGCTAACAGAATGGTAGTGTCCACCCTGCTAACAGAATGGTAGTGTCCACCCTGCTAACAGAATGGTAGTGTCCACCCTGCTAACAGAATGGTAGTGTCCACCCTGCTAACAGAATGGTAGTGTCCACCCTGCTAACAGAATGGTAGTGTCCACCCTGCTAACAGAATGGTAGTGTCCACCCTGCTAACAGAATGGTAGTGTCCACCCTGCTAACAGAATGGTAGTGTCCACCCTGCTAACAGAATGGTAGTGTCCACCCTGCTAACAGAATGGTAGTGTCCACCCTGCTAACAGAATGGTAGTGTCCACCCTGCTAACAGAATGGTAGTGTCCACCCTGCTAACAGAATGGTAGTGTCCACCCTGCTAACAGAATGGTAGTGTCCACCCTGCTAACAGAATGGTAGTGTCCACCCTGCTAACAGAATGGTAGTGTCCACCCTGCTAACAGAATGGTAGTGTCCACCCTGCTAACAGAATGGTAGTGTCCACCCTGCTAACAGAATGGTAGTGTCCACCCTGCTAACAGAATGGTAGTGTCCACCCTGCTAACATAATGGTAGTGTCCACCCTGCTAACAGAATGGTAGTGTCCACCCTGCTAACAGAATGGTAGTGTCCCACCCTGCTAACAGAATGGTAGTGTCCATCCTGCTAACAGACTGCTGCTTCCACTAACGAGTGTTTTGAAAAGGTCTAGTTACACCGTAGCTTCCACAGCTACAGAAACACTCCAGAATTGCACTTTGCAATATGACTAATATATGTATGACTCGTGGGATTGATTAATACAAAAGTCTGACAACAAAATTCCATCCCACAACATGTAGGGGTGGCAGGTAGCCTAGTGGTTAGAGCGTTGGGTCAGTAACCGAAAGGTTACAAGATCGAATCCCCGAGCTGAACCCACTGTTCCTAGGCAGTCATTGTAAATAAGAATTTGTTCTTAACTCACTTGCCTAGTTAAATAAAGGTTAAATAAATAAATAAATATCTAGCTAATCCAAATGAAACATGGGTCTTGAACACTGATGCATAAACTAATAACAGTGAAGCATTGTGAACACACATTGTTGTTAGCAGTCATGGAATAAAGGCATTTTAGGGTTTAAGAGAAGACATACTCTTTCCGAGGTCCTGCATTCATCTTGCACTATGATCTTCACCCCCTTCATGTTGATCTCCAGAACACATGTAGAGGGAGGCTGCATGGTCATCCGCCGGTTGGTAGCAATCTGTTGACGGAAACAGGACCAACATAGTCAGATTCAAATACGGTGTTTACTTGGCTGTAAGTACACTTAGCTTCTAGATCACATTCCTCCTGTATTATTCCAAATAAGGACTGTGAAAGGAGGGTTTAGATTAGAAACTCCAGCCCACCCCAGGGGGGCTAATACTCTACCTTTTGCATAGCAGCACAAAGCACATCGTTGCCTTTGTGGTACGGTACGTTAACAGAGCCTAGGAACTTCACACGGAATCTGTCAACCCAGTCATCTTTGTCATCTAATTGATATAAGAGGAGAGAACAGTTTGATTTACCGTTAGGAGCATTACATACTGATATTAACAGCAGTGAAAAGCTGAATTATTTGGGTAAGACAAGGGCAAAGACAAAGTTCAATAACATTAACATTAACAAATTAACAATAACATGGTCCACACAGATTTAATTTCATCAGCACAGTATACAGTAGAGGTTCATTCAAAGCCAAGTAATACTATTTAAAGATCTTATCCTGTTCGTGCTCTTGTGCCAAAACGCCAACTCCAACTGGCAAACATGTTTGGCATGACAGTGAGTGGCAAGGAGTTGGCAAGAGAGCATGAACAGACTGGCACCCAGGTTAATTTATTTCAGGCATTTCTTAGAATGCCCTTACTGATCCTATAACCAAACATTGATGCCCAAAGTGTATCGATGGCATTACCTTTGCTATGTTCAGAGCCCGTATAATGGATTAAATAAACCATATTTGATACCTTTGCTTTGTTCCTGTGTGACCTTGGCAGCGTAGTAGGCAGGGAAGATGCCGCTGGCCCCAGTCCTCATGTTGTAGGCCTTACACCACAGGTCATCAGCCTGAGCCTCCATCAGTAGGGGGTCATCCACCTCTAGCTCCAGCTCATCGTCATGGCGAGGGACAAACCTGTCAATCACACAGACAGCATGGTTAATCAATAAATCAATCAAATGTATTTAGAAAGTCGTTTTTACCAGTTGTCACAAAGTTCTTTACAGTAACCCAGCCTACACCCAAAGAGCAAGCAGGAGCACAGTGGGAAGGAAAACCATTCCATAGTGGATGCAAATGAAACACTACGAGCATGGAATATCTTGCTAACGAGGTAGTGATTACATGAGGACACTAGCTAAATGTGAGACCATTATGATGTTGTGTTTGATGTTTATCCATGTAATGAATCTTTAATGCGTTTGTCAGCTCCTGAAGGAGGACCCTGTGTAAGGTTGCTTTCTGCATTCATATATATGTAGAACCCATGTACAGAGCATTTGGAAAGTATTCAGACCCCTTCCTTTCCCCCCACATTTTGTTACGTTACAACCTTATTCTAAAATGGATTTAAGAAAACATGTTCCTCATCAATCTACACACAATTCCCCATAATGCCAAAGTGAAAACAGGTTTTTACAAATAAAATAAAAAATACTTGATTTGCATAAGTATTCATACCCTTTGCTATGATTTGAGCAAAGAAGCATCCTGTTTCCATTGATCATCCTGTTATAAAACTTGAATGGAGTCCACATGTGGTAAATTAAAATGATTGGACATGATTTGGAAAGGCACACACCTGTCTATATAAGGTCCCAAAGTTGACAGTGCATGTCAGAGCAAAAACCAAGCAATGAGGTCGAAGAAATTGTCCGTAGAGCTCCGTGACTGGATTATATCAAGGCACAAAATTCTGCAGCATTGAAGGTCCCCAAGAACACAGTGGCCTCCATCGTCCTTACATGGAAGAAGTTTGGAACCACCAAGACTTTTCCTAGAGCTGAGCAATCGGGGGAGAAGGGCCTTGGTCAGGAAAGTGACCAAGAACCCGATGGTCACTATGGCAGAGCTCCAGAGTTCCTCTGTGGAGATGGGAGAACCTTCCAGAAGGACAACCATCTCTGCAGCACTCCACCAATCAGGCCTTTATGGTAGAGTGGCCAGACGGTAGCCACTCCTCAGTAAAAGGCAATTGACAGCTCGCTTGGAGTTGGCCAAAATGCACCTAAAGAACTCTCAGAGCATGAGAAAGAAGATTCTCTGGACTGATGAAACCAAGATTGAACTTATTGGCCTGAATGCCAAGCTTCACGCCTGGAAGAAACCTGGCACCATCCCTACGGTGAAGCACGGTGGTGGCAGCATCATGCTGTGGGGATGTTTTTCAGTGGCAGGGACTGGGAGATTGGTCAGGTTCGAGGGAAAGATGAATGGAGCAAAGTACAGAGAGATCCTTGATGAAAACCTGCTCTAGAGTGCTCAGGACCTCAGACTGGGGCAAAGGTTCACCTTCCAACAGGACAACGACCCTAAGCACACAGCCAAGACAACGCAGGAGTGGCTTCAGGACAAGTCTCAATGTCCTTGAATGGCCCAGCCAGAGCCCGGCCTTGAACCTGATCAAACATTTCTGGAGAGACCAGAAAATAGCTTGAGAGGATCTGCAAAGAAGAATGGGAGAAACTCCCCAAATACAAGACTCAAGGCTGTAATCGCTGCCAAAGGTGCTGCAACAAAGTACTGAGTAAAGGGTCTGAATACTTACACTACCGTTCAAAAGTTTGGGGTCACTTATAAATATCCTCGTTTTTGAAAGAAAAGCTAAAAATGTTGTCCATTAAAATAACATCAACTGATCAGAAATACAATGTAGACATTGTTAATGTTGTAAATTACTATTGTAGCTGGAAACGGCTGATTTTTAATGGAATATCTACACACGTTTACAGAGGCCATAATCAGCAACCATCACTCCTGTGTTCCAATGGCACGTTGTGTTAGCTCATCCAAGTTTAGCATTTTAAAAGGCTAATTGATCATTATAAAACCCCTTTGCAATTATGTTAGCACAGCTGACAACTGTTGTCCTGATTAAAGAAGCAATAAAACTGTCCTTCTTTAGACTAGTTGAGTATCTGGAGCATCAGCATTTGTGGGTTCGATTACAGACTCAAAATGGACAGAAACAAATAACTTTTTTTCTGAAACTCGTCAGTCTATTCTTGTTCTTAGAAATGAAGGCTATTCCATGCGAGAAATTGCCAAGAAACGGAATATCTCGTACAACGCTGTGTACTACTTCCTTCAGAGAACAGCGCAAACTGGCGCTAACCAGAATAGAAAGAGAAGTGGGAGGCCCCGGTGCACAACTGAGCAGAGGAAAAGTACATTAGAGTTTCTAGTTTGAGAAACAGACGCCTCACAAGTCCTCAACTGGTAGATTCATTAAATAGTACCCGCAAAACACCAGTCTCAACGTCATCAGTGAAGAGGCAACTCCGGGATGCTGGCCTTCTAGCCAGAGTTGCAAAGAAAAAGCCATATCTCAGACTGGCCAATAAAGATTAAGATGGACAAAAGAAGACAGACACTGGACAGAGGAAGATTGGAAAAAAGTGTTATGGACAGATGAATAAAAGTTTGAGGTTTCGGATCACAAAGAAGAACATTCGTGAGACACAGAAAAATGAAAAGATGCTGGAGGAGTGCTTGACGCCATCTGTCAGCATGGTGGAGGCAATGTGATGTCTGGGGGTGCTTGGTGGTGGTAAAGTGGGAGATTTGTACAGGGTAAAAGGGATATTGAAGAAGGAAGGCTATCACTCCATTTTGCAACGCCATGCCATACCCTGTGGATGGCGCTTAATTGGAGCCAACTTCCTCCTACAACAGGACAATGACCCAAAGCACAGCTCCAAACTCTGCAAGAACTATTTAGGGAAGAGGCAGTCTGCTGGTATTCTGTCTATAATGGAGTGGCCAGCACAGTCACCGGATCTCAACCCTATTGAGTTGTTGTGGGAGCAGCTTGACCGTATGGTATGTAAGAAGTGCCCATCAAGCCAAAGCCAATTCAACTTGTGGGAGGTGCTTCAGGAAGCATGGGGTGAAATCTCTTCAGATTACCTCAACAAATTGACAACTAGAATGCCAAAGGTCTGCAAGGCTGTAATTACTGCACATGGAGGATTCTTTGATGAAAGCAAAGTTTGAAGGACACAATTATTATTTCAATTAAAAATCATTATTTATAACCTTGTCAACGTCTTGACTATATTTCCTATTCATTTTGCAACTCATTTCATGTATGTTTTCATGGAAAACAAGGACATTTCTAAGTGACCCCAAACTTTTGAACGATAGTATATGTAAATATGATATGAATCTTTAAATTTTTAACATTTGTAAAAATGTTTGAAACCTGTTTTTGCTTTGTCATTATGGGGTATTGTGTGTAGATTGACGAGGGGGAAAAAACAATTTAATCAACTTTAGAATAAAATGTAATGCAACTAAATGTGGAAAAAGTCAAGGGGTCTGAATACTTTCCAGAATGCACTGTATAATGGCTTATTCATGAAGGTTATTGTATAGAGTAACCCTAAACAATGTCTCACCTGAACACAGCTCTGTGGCTCTGCTCTTGCTCTACCCCGTCTAACACACAGGAGAACAGGCCAAAGGACTCTGCACCTGGAGGACACAAGGCAGGAGAGGAGCTTCACGGCACTATCACATTAGTAGTGTCCAAACATCTTGATACAGGAGTGACTTTGGTCTTTGAATCATGTTGAATCTGGTCATTCTTTAACCTTTGCAGTTCCTTGTGTGGTAAGTGGTAATCTTAGCACTTCCTTCACAAATATGTTCAATGAAATTGCAATACAACTGAGAAACAGCATAACCTTAAGCCAGGTCTCCTTCGAAAAAAGGTTATTCATCCCAAGAGACTTCCTGGTTCAATAAAGGTTTAAAAATCAAATGTTAAAAAAGGATGGCAGCAGCCGGTCACAGAACTCACCGGAGGAGTGTAAACGTCTGTTCACAAACACATTGAGGAACTTGCGTGTTCGAGGTCCCCCGCCAACACCTGCCTCAGAGGATGAAGAAGCCCTGGACAGGCGTGATGACTTTCTCCTTTCTCTTTTCAGCTCACTGTGATCCACCTCATAGTCCTCCTCGTTGGCTGACTCATACACCGTCTCTGTGTCGCTGTCCTCACTGTAGCTCTGGTAGCACTGCTTCAAGCTCACCAGTTCTAGCTGGGCGTGCTCGTCCACCACTAAGGTGTACTTGACAGAGTCATAAGACAGGCCATCAGCCTCGGAGCTCTGAGTGTGTGCAGTTCGCAGAGCCCCCGACCCCCCCTTAGATCTAGACTTAGAGCCCCTGTCCCACATCCCCCTGTCCCGGTCCCCTCCCTCACTGACGGATGGCCTAAGACACGAGGAGGAGGAGCGTGGAGGAGGTGCAGAGGGGTGCAGGTAGACCTCGTCCTCCTCGCTGATGGAGGGGTTTGTTCGGTCAGGGAGGGTGGTGTTTGTGTATGCTGGGGGTCCCTCTGCATCGGAGCTGATAGACATGCGATTGCCCTCGCTGCTCTGAGACAGGAAGGGACGGTCAGTGTCACAGTCAGTGTCAGGGTTCTTCTGGTGTACTGGGGTCAGGTAGATCTCCTCGGTGGCCTCTGGCTGGCGCTCCTCCTCCTGGCAACACCCCCGAACCTGACCTCGCCCGGGTCCTCCTCCTCGCCCCCTGCTACCATCCCTATTCTTATCCCCCTCCACAGCCGTGTCTCTCATGCTGCCTGCTTTGGGTTTTGCTGCTGTAACCTGGTTGTGTGGAGCAGCAGAGGGCTTCTTATTCCGCTGTTTGGCGTCTCGCTGTCGGCCTCGTGTTTCTGTAACTCCGTGTGAGATGAACGTGGAGTATTCCTTGTTGTGTGCCTTGACTGCCTGCTCTTTCCCTCTGTTTGGTGGTGGTTTGGCCACAGAGCCGTCACCGTTGTGCTGCTGGACAGCCTCGTCATTCACCTGCTCATTAGTGGGATCCCCTTTAACACAAACGAGGCACGCAACAACAACAACACAAACAAAAGATTATTCATTAATCACCAAACTTTACAGTCAAGGATTATTAAGGGCTACAGTAATAATAAGATCCATTCTGCATACTGTATAGAGTTTCATAATGAGAGCCATTGGTGGGTTTCGAATCTGTCATACAGAAATATGAGAATATTGAGAAGCCGCTGGGCTTACATGTTCTATATCTTGCGCATTTTAAGGATTATGACTGTGATGAGTGTTCAAGTCATGGTCTAGGCCCAGTCATCTTATGAAGGAATGAGCGGATTAGAGTATAATGAAATACTGCCGTGCAATTTCTCTGTGCTCATTGACATGAAATAAAACATGTCTAGACAAATTTCATCAAAGTATTAATTTCCTTAATACTTTCACTTCTGCAAAATCAAACTTTGTTGCTTTGTTTAAAGTTGATGTTGGTATTATTCTAAAAATAGGTACTGTCTACCAGTACATGTTTATGCTTTAAACCGATGGATATCCCATTCTCACCTGTGATGTGGGGGGAGGAGGAGTTTGTGTTTAATACATTCTCCTTCCACGTGTCCTTCTTTCCAAACGAATTGTTGTTAATAGTGTCCTTGTCCTACAATGATATTACAGACAGAGAGAGAGAGGGAGAGAGAAGGGGGAGAGAGGGAGAGAGAAGGGGGAGAGAGGGAGAGAGAAGGGGAAGAGAGGGAGAGAGAAGGGGGAGAGAGGGAGAGAGAAGGGGGGAGAGAGGGAGAGAGAAGGGGGAGAGAGGGAGAGAGAAGGGGGAGAGAGGGAGAGAGAAGGGGGGAGAGAGGGAGAGAGAAGGGGGAGAGAGGGAGAGAGAAGGGGGAGAGAGGGAGAGAGAAGGGGGAGAGAGAAGAGGGAGAGAAAGAGAGAAGGGGGAGAGATATATATTTTAATGTGATAAACATTACATCAAATCAAACTTGATTTTCCACATGCGCCGAATATAACAAGTACAGACTTTACCGTGAAATTCTCACTTACAAGCCCTTAACCAACAGTGCAGTTCAAGAAGAAGAAAATATTTACCAAGTAGGCAAAAAAAAAAGTTATAATAAAAAGTAACAATAAGAATAACGAGGCTATATACAGGGGTCACCAGTACCGAGTCAGTGTGCGGGGGTACAGGCCAGTTGAGGGAATCTGTACATGTAGGTGGGGGCGAAGTGAATATGCATAGGTAACAAACAGCGAGTAGCAGCAGTGTACAAGAGGAAGGGGAGGGGGGGGGGGGTAAATGTAAATTGTCCGGTGATGATTTTTATGAGTTGTTCAGCAGTGTAATGGTTTGGGGGTAGAAGCTGTCGAGGAGCCTTTTGGTCCTAGACTTGGTGCACCGGTACCGCTTGCCATGCGGTAGCAGAGAAAACAGTCTATGACTTGGGTGACTCGAGTCTCAGACAATTTTATGAGCTTTCCTCTGACACCGCCTATTATATAGGTCCTGGATGGCGGGAAGCTTGGCCCCAGTGATGTACTGGGCTGTTCGCACTACCCTCTGTATCGCCTTATGGTCAGATGCCGAGCAGTTGCCATACCAGGCAATGATGCAACCGGTCAGGATGTTCTCGATGGTGCAGCTGTAGAACTTTTTGAAGATCTGGGGGCCCATGCAAAATCTTCTCAGTCTCCTGAGGGAGAAAAGGTTTTGTCGTGCCCTCTTCACGACTGTGTTGGTATGTTTGGACCATGATAGTTCATTGGTGATGTGGAGATCAAGGAACTTGAAACTCTCGACCCACTCCACTACAGCCCCGTCGATGTTAATGGGGGCCTGTTCGGCCCGTCTTTTCCTGTAGTCCACAAACAGCTCCTTTGTCTTGATCACATTGAGGCAGAGGGTGTTGTCCTGGCACCACACTGCCAGTTTCTGACCTCCTCCCTACAGGCCATCTCATCATTGTCAGTGATCAGGCCTACCACTGTTGTGTAGTCAGCAAACTTAATGATGGTGTTGGAGTCGTGTTTGGCCACGCAGTCGTGGGTGAACAGGGAATACAGGAGGAGACTAAGTACACACCCCTGAGGGGCCCCAGTGTTAAGGATCAGCGTGACAGACGTGTTGTTGCCTACTCTTACCACCTGGGGGCGGCCCGTCAGGAAGTCCAGGATCCAGTTGCAAAAGGAGGTGTTTAGTCTCAGAGTCCTTAGCTTATTGATGAGCTTCATGGCACTTTGGTGTTGAACGCTGAGCTGTAGTGGCTGAACAGCATTCTCACATAGCTAGAGCTTTTGTCCAGGTGAGAAGGGGGGGTGTGGAGTGCGGGAGGATGCTGTTGATGTGAGCCATGACCAGCCTTTCAAAGCACTTCATGGCTATCGATGTGAGTGCCACGGGGCTGTAATCATTTAGGCAGGTTACCTTTGCTTCCTTGGGCACAGGGAAATATGGTGGTCTGCTTGAAACATGTCGGTATTACAGACTCGTCAGGGAGAGGTTGAAAATGTCAGTGAAGACACTTGACAGTTGGTCCGCGCATGCTTTGAGTACACGTCCTGGTAATCCCTCTGGCCCGCAGCTTTGTGAATGTTGACCTGTTTAAAGGTTTTGTTCACAACGGCTACCGAGAGCGTTATCACACAGTCATCCAGAACAGCTGGTGCTCTCGTGCATGCTTCAGTGTTGCTTGCCTCGAAGCGAGCATAAAAGGCATTTAGCTCGTCTGGTAGGCTTGCGTCACTGGGCATCTCGTCTGGGTTTCCCTTTGTAGTCCATAATAGTTTTCAAGCCCTGCCACATCCGATGAGTGTCAGAGCCAGTGTAGTAGGATTCAATCTTAATCCTGTATTGATGCTTTGCTTGTTTGATGGTTCGTCTGAGGGCATAGCGGGATTTCTTATAAGCATCCGGATTAGTCTCCCGCTCCTTGAAAGCGTCAGCTCTAGCCTTTAGCTCGATGCGGATGTTGCCTGTAATCCATGGCTTCTGGTTGGGATATGTACGTACAGTCACTGTGGGGACGAAGTTATCGATGCACTTATTGATGAATCCGATGACTGAGGTGGTATATTCCTCAATGCCATTGGATGAATCCCGGGACATAATCCAGTGATAGAATTGTAGTCAGATTTGCCAAATGGAGAGCGGGGGAGAGCTTTGTATACATCTCTGTGTGTGGAGTAAAGGTGGTCTCAGATTTTTTTTTCTGCAGGTTGCACTGATTTAAGTTTTCCTGCATTAAAGTCCCCGGCCACTAGGTGCGCCACTTCTGGGTGAGCATTTTCTTCTTTGCTTATGGCCTTATAGAGTTGGTTGAGAGCGGTCTTAGTGCCAGCTTCGCTTTGTGGTGGTAAATAGACGGCTACGAATAATACAGATGAGAACTCTCTTGGTAGATAGTGTGGTCGACAGCTTATCATAAGGTACTCTACCTCAGGCGAGCAATACCTCAAGACTTCTTTAATATTAGACATTGCGCACCGGCTGTTCATGACAAAAAGACACACACCCACACCCCTTGGTTTACCAGAGGTAGCATCTCTGTTCTGCACGTTAGCAAGGGGAATGTGTGTACAGTGCACACACACACACACACAAGGAGTGGTTGTTAGAACGCCTGAGTGTTGTTTTGTTTGGTATTATTACCAGAGAGCCAGCCCCCCCAGCCCCCCCAGCCCCATCCAGCCCAGTCCCACCCAGCCCACAGCTATTTAAGCCAAGCAGCACTACGATCAATGACTGTCTCAGTTTCCAATCACATATACCCAGCCCTAGCCTCAGTTACAGCTTCCTGCAGCCAAATGAAGAACCAGATCCACCTAAATCTAAACCCATCTAAATATATGGCTCTGGCGAGACTAACCAAGCCCTGATGACATCACACACGCCATCACAATCAGATCCGTCTGCCAGGAAGATGAATCAGGAATGAACCAGTGAAGAGGAGGAAGTCAAGGCTCCTACACTAACACAGCTCACTGTCTGTCATAGAGACCATTCACAGTGATGGTGCTGACTCACTGTGGTAATGCAGCTGCTGCTGACGGGCACTGGCACGGTTACCATGGTTACCCTGCCCCAGAACCGGAGGAAAGAGAGAGTGTGTATGTGTTTCTTTGGTGTGTGTGTGTGCTGATAGAACAGTTTGATGTTGAAATGTTCATCGTGAAGAATTGGTTATATTTATGAAATAAAGGAGAGTCATTTTGGAGTTTATGAAATCCACTGGGTATCAAACTCAATAATTACTGTGTGGACCCTCTGGTAGCTAACAAGTCTTCACGTCTCCGGGAAGGTTACTCATCATTTGAGCCTAGCTTTACAAACCACCCCCGGAAGACTTCGTCCTCCTTTCTCCTGCCCACAGCAACCCCAGCAGCTGATAACCATCGACGGTGTAATCTGAGTCATGGCACCGACAGGTTAGCCCACGCTACAACCTAGACATATTTCCTCTGAGAGATACAGGTCTTTTGAGATCTTGAACAAATCACCTGGCACAGTTAAGAGCGGAATCTCTATAGTTTCAAGTTGAATTAGTCGTATGTACGGGATACACCTGGTATGCAACGTCCAACAAAATGCTTATTTGCAGGTTCCTTCTCGACAATGCGAAATCAATAAGAAATAATACAAGATAAGAATACAAACATAAAGTTAATGCCTCAGTAGAATAGAATACATATTTTAGCATCAGCATAAAACAGAAAGGCAGAATTTATAGCCCAAAATGTACACATGTTTTAGGGAAGGGGAGGTGTTTAATTTGTGCAGTATTTAGCATAATAAGAGTCTGATAGCAGCCCTATCTCTAGGGACTGGGTGACATATTGGCTGGGAGTCCCTCTCTCTAGTCTAAACAAACGCTAAATCCTCCAATGTACTTGAACACATTATAAACCTGACTGGGTGTGGCATATAGACACTTAATCTGGAGGGGGATCTGAAAATAGGCAGTACCAACATTCAGATAACAGATCTGGGACCAGGCTAAGTGCAGCCTTGCTACAGCAGAAACATATCTGGGACCAGAGCAGGCAGTCTGAATCAAGCTTTCACTGTCTATTCCACAGTTCTTGAGATTAGCTCCTTAATGAAGTGTCTCTGTCTGTACCAGGCTATCACTCTGACAGAGTAAGAGTGAGACTTAAAACATGGTAAACCTAATCCTAATCCTCCTCTTAACCCCAACACAGGGTGAGATCACGACTCACCAGCAGCAGCAGGGCTCAGGAGTAGAGTTCAGGACGTGCCACACACAGAGACGTGACCAGGACTGACAGGGACAGAATTAAGGATTACACTGCTTGAGGAACAGCATCCACACAGGCATCCCTCTATCTTCCTCATGGACCATGTTGCCATGGGTAAACAAGCACAGCTGAAGTATTTTAAGGATTTCAAGTGCTATTTGAACCCAGTTCTGCCACACACACACACACACACACACACACACACACACACACACACACACACACACACACACACACACATTAACACACACACACACACACACACACACACACACACACACACACACACACACACACACACACACACACACACACACACACACACACACACACACACACACACACACACACACACACACACACACACACACACACACACACACACACACACACACACACACACACACACACACACACACACACACACACAGCCTCTCTCCATCCTCCCCAGACGTGGAAGTGATGTTAAGTTATCTGAAGGAACCCTGACAGTAAATACTGGAGCAGGTTGTTATCTTACATCTGGTCATACTACCTTATCCTGCTCTTTCCTGATCTTCTGTGAATTTCAACACATACTCAGAAAGACATTGTGCTCATCATGAATGTCCTTGTGAAATATATTTTCTGGACTTTTTCTTTACCATTTGAACAACTGGTGATAACTGATTATAACTGGTTTCTGGTTTATACTGGTTTATAACTGGTAGCCTACAGGATAGCACTCTGGCAAGAGGTGCATTCTGAGGGGAAGATCAAAGATCTTCAACAGATCAACAAGATGCAAGGGATGAAAGCTGTTCATCATTCCTTTACCCCTCTTCTACATAGGACTATCATTGTAAACGGCCCTATCCTTGGACTGACACTGACGGACTCTGACCTGTCCTTTTCTATCGTTATCACTGGTGAGCACACCCTTACTTCCCTGTTTGTTGCCATTCAGCTGACAGGGAAGCTGACAGACTCACAGAAGGACAGTTCTATTTTCAGACAGCAAAGACCAAGGACAGGAGCGTATGCTACATACACAGTGGTAAAGCCTGGCTCCGTCAAATGGAGGGCGAAAAAGCCCATTCAGTATCACATGATTGAACGTTCCCTCTACTGTAACAACGCCTTGATTGAGAACCACAAGAGTTCCAGCATTATGATATCCAAATACATGGTAGCAAAGCATGAGAACTGATCATCCTTTTCGTTCAAGGACATTAAGTTACAATGCAGACATTTACATGACAGGTCTGTATATCGGTGCCTGGGGAACTGCCTTCGATACAGATCCCATTCTATCTGATCTCCCATGAAGGATTTAAACCAAACAGATGATCTGGAATCACAGAGGAGAAAATGAGCAGAATCTCTACTGTATATTGATGCTCGCACGCTACCAGCTTCTACAATTCCCCTATACAGATCCTATCCTGTCCAATCTCATCGTTCAAACAGACATCATTTGATCTATGATCTGCCCTCTACTGTTTGGATACACATCTTAACATATTCGGTATCTAATCCAACATTATTTGAACCAAACGGATGATCTGATGATCCGCGTCCTCACAGGGTAGAAATAAACAGCCCCCACCTGAGTCCTGGGAGGCTGAGGCTGTGGAAACAGTGCTAGGGTGGTTGGTCTCTTGGGCCTGTACGTATCCATAGTGACCCGATGTTCCGCAGATTCTGATTCTATGACATTAGGCTGTTTCTGTCTGACAGGCGTTAAAACAATGTCCCTTCTCTCTTCCTGGTTGAGCCTGTGGTCGTCTTGGAAACCATGGATCAGGCCCCAGTGCTCCTGTTCCTCTTGGATATCCTCCTCAGCATCGATCAGCTCCAAGTGAATCATCTCTGCCTGCAATTCCCTAAACCCCGCCCGTCTGTCTTCCCCGCCTCGCTACTGGCTGGCCACGTCACATGGTCCTGGGAAGATCCAGACAGCAGCAGCGTTGCAGCAGAGAGAGAGAGAGAATGATTCAGTGAGGAGGAGAGCAGAGGGAGGGGGAGAGAGCAGAGACGGAGCCAGCCAATCGGGGCTCGGCAATGACATCAGCAGAGTCTGTGGCTCTTTCTCTCTCATGCTCACTGTAATGTTATTCTAATCCAATCATACTGTAGCAGGATAAACCTCCCTGAAAACAAACACAGGCAGGGCTGGGCTATTGTTTTGTTCTGTGAGGAATACAACAGCACTGTGTAACACCCTGACTGTCTTTACACTGATGTCAAATCTAATGATAATTCTGAATAATTTCATTAACCACACAATATTAAGATGTACACAAACCTAACTGAGGCTACATCAATGCCATCCTAAAACTCCTACAACCTCCCCTAAGCGAATGCCTGGTCTGAAGACTCCATTTGACTGATATTAAAATGACAGTTCTCCCTAGCAGCTAGTGTTGTAGAATCTCTGCATGGCTAAAAGGCTGAAGGCCAGGCTGTAATGACGTGTCATATGTTAGATCGACTTAGCTCTGGACTACATGTGTATCAGGACTACCCCCGGCTGCAATCATTCATCTGATAAGTGACTTTGGCCTACTCTGGACTTTGCTCTGTTTCTTCTATCGCTGCAGCTACTCTCATTCTCACAGTCACAAAATAAAATCACACGATGGGAGCAACATTTATCTCAACGTCTCAACGCTCTATAACGAATATTCATATTATGAAAAGTAGACTGCAGCAGAGTCAAGTCAAACAGAGTGCATTGTGGTAGAATGGAGGACGGGGGAGTTAATGGAGGGAAGCAGGTGCAGAGGAGCTTGAGGCTGTGTGTACCAGAACTGAGTTCAAATATTATTTAAAAAAATTGCAAACACTTGATCTGTGTTTGATTGAGCTTGCCTGGCATAATAGACCAATATAAGTCGCAAAACTAAAAACCCAGCCCAATTGACAACTTGAAACAGTATTTGAACCCAGGTCTGGTGTGTGTACATGTAGTTTATCTTACTTGTGAGTCAAGGTTGTCATAGTTGAGGCTTGCTCCAGCCTCGTCAGTGATCTCTGTGGCCTGGGAGAGATCCTCGTCTTCAAACTCCTCCAGGCTGATGTCATGAGTCAGCCTGGACACACACACACATTGTGTCACAAATCAATGCGAGGGGAGAACACACAACACGTCACACACATCAATCAAAGGGTAATCACAGGCGTGTCTGTCTGCAGATTAGTCATACTTTCATTTTATAATGGCAGTCATACTAAGGTACCGCCAGATTATACTTCTAGTCTACATGCTGGGTGGACTACCAGGAGAACTACCAGGTGGACAACCAGGTGGACTACCAGGTGTACTACCAGGAGAACTACCAGGTTTACTACCAGGTGGACTACCAGGAGAACTACCAGGTGGACTACCAGGTGGACTACCAGGAGAACTACCAGGAGAACCACCAGGTGTACTACCAGGTGGACTACCAGGAGAACTACCAGGTGGACTACCAGGAGAACTACCAGGTGTACTACCAGGTGGACTACCAGGAGAACTACCAGGAGAACTACCAGGAGAACTACCAGGTGTACTACCAGGTGGACTACCAGGAAAACTACCAGGAGAACTACCAGGAGAACTACAAGGAGAACTACCAGGTGTACTACCAGGAGAACTACCAGGTGTACTAGCAGGAGAACTACCAGGTGTACTACCAGGTGGACTACCAGGAGAACTACCAGGTGGACTACCAGGTGGACTACCAGGAGAACTACCAGGAGGACTACCAGGAGAACTACCAGGATAACTACCAGGTGGACTACCAGGAGAACTACCAGGTGGACTACCAGGAGAACTACCAGGTGGACTACCAGGAGAACTACCAGGTGGACTACCAGGAGAACCACCAGGAGAACTACCAGGTGGACTATCAGGAGAACTACCAGGTGAACTACCATCTGTGACGATATCAAAATGCTCTAATAAACCCTAGAACACATTCAAATTGTTGTAAAGAAAGAAAGAGATAGAGAAAGAGAGACAAAGAAAGAGAGAGAGAGACAAAGAAAGAGAGAGAGACAGAGAAAGAGAGAGAGACAGACAAAGAGAGAGAGACAGACAGACTAGTATGACCTCCATGTATATTAGCATAGAGCATTACTGCCAAGCAGTCTGGATTTATGGCAAATGTGCTGGTTTGCTAATCCGGTGAACACAAGGCAGCTGCATGTCCTGCTTAGGAGGTTCTTCAATTACTACACCAGTCAGAGTTTCACTACCCACCTCTGCTTACCAGGTGTGTATTCATTACGCCGATTCTGTTGCACAACATTTCTTATGGTGCAAACGGAAAACGGTTTGCAACGTAAACGAGAGTTTCTACTGGACAAATTCAGATAGGTACCTTTCTGTTGCGAGATGTAATGAATACACCGCAGAATAAATACTGATGTTCAAAAAGAGCTGTGCAGCATAAACATAGTTTATCTTCATTTCTCATATGCATTGTGCAGAAAAGCTTGACAACAAATATAAAACCGACTATGTAAAACTAGCAGCACAGTTATCTGTCATTCTACAGATAAATACATGAATCGGTATGTTATGCAAAGCTACTAATGTACTAACAAAACAGGCTCTACAGTGACGCATCTTGCACTGAGTGTCTTAGACCACTGCACCACTCGGGAGCCCCCAAATAAGGCATCCTGGGTTGTGCTGTTACCCTGTTTTGAAAATAACCATCTGATGATACTATGCACAGTATCTTTACCACAGGTAAAGGTCTATAACTCTGCCTGAGACATTAATTAGGCACCAAACGGAAAATACGGACTGAAACTTGGATGGAAGCACTTGAAGTAGTCCAAAAATAAAACACTTGTTTTTGCTTTCCCATTGCAAAACATTTTGTTACGTTTTGCCCTAATGAATACAACCCTGGTTTAACTCTAGAAGTGCAGCCCTTCTGTACCATTTCTCCCACTGGTCTTCCATCCACTTCTCTCTATCCTCCTCCCCCAACCACTGTACTCCATCCTCGTTGTACTCCATGGCCAGACTGAGGCAGAGTAACATCAGCAGGGCAGGGCAGGCAGGCAGAGGAACAAGGAAGTGATCGATTCAACAGGCAATTAAAACACTTCCTCCTTTCAACAGAGCATCATTCACAATCCTCCCAGCCTCTTCACTCGCCATCCACTCTGGCCCACACATCAACTACAGCATCAGCACCACAAGACAGAGGACATGCACATATTTTATTAGTACTATTGTTTGTATAATTTGCATATCATTGTATTTAAAATGTGTTTGACTTTCCTTGTCTGTCAGTGTATCAGTGTTTTGTTAGTTGTCATGTTCTCTATTTTGTGTGGACGCCAGGAAGAAAGGGCATCCTAATAAACAAACACCAAGGGATCCAGTCAAAAGATAGACCAGCTCATTTTCCACACAGCATAGATCTCGTCTTCACCACTGGCTCCACCAAGGCACTTGTTTAGTCTCTGTATTTGTGTTCCCCCTCTGGTCCGGTATAATGACTGGGGGATGATGGGATGGGGGAGGTGCAGCCCTGCCTGATGGAGAGTAGTGAGACTGGGGAGGGGGAAGAGACTCACCCTCTTAGCCCCAGCCCATCAACCCTGGTTGGGTAGGGTCTCCTCCTGTAAGGCCCTGCCTCCTGTATGATGGAGGGCTTGGATCGATGCAGCTCTACTCAGGTTGCCTGCCTCCTCCTCCCCAGGACAGCCAGCCATACACAGGCTAAAGGAAGGGAAGTGGTGACCGGGGCAGGCTAAAGGAAGAGAAGTGGTGACTGCCAGGATCAATGGAGCTGCTGCTGAAAGAATCTTCTTCTCATCATCTTGATCTGAGGGAGGAGGACATGGAAGGTCCCTGGCCCTTAGAACATCATGGCTTCCACTGTGTTGTTGTGTAGTATGGTTCATGCCCTGAACAAACTGTGATATGTGCAACGGTGCAGCAGAGATACTTTTCAGCTTACATTCGTCTAGTCTATCATGTTTAAAATAATGTGATTTGCTGTCCCTATTGGCAAGTCATGACATGTACACACACTACAACACTGGCTAGCCACTAACACATGCAGGGCTTGTAAAATACAGCTCCTATAAAGTGAATACACTTACACTAACTCCTATCAACTCAAGCGTTGAACCGCACAAGAAACAGTGGGTAAAATCCCAATATGAAAGTGTGACATTTACTTTACTGTTGTGCCATGTAAATTAAACTGGGTCTGTGTTCATCCATCCTAACAATACCCTCGGTCTTTAGTTTATCAAGTTACAGATTAGGATAATTATACTGTACAGGGAAGCTCAAGTTTCAGTTTCACTGGGACAAGTCTTTACCAGATATCAACATGGTACTTAAAAAACAGCCTTTAGCTCATTTGTCAATCATCCATTTCTCTTTTACTGTAAGAGGATGTTACACAACCATACATTTGTTTCTATCAGAGCGGATAACAGGAGACAAAGACAGAGAGAGAGAGAGAGGACTCTGGCCATTAGTAGTGATCTCTGAGGAGATCACGTCAGTGTTACTGCTGGTCAACAAAGCACTGTTAAACCTCCTCCTCCTCACAGACTACAACTGGCCTGCACAGTAAGACATCATTTACCTCTATAGCTATAACTGATCTGAGCCTAGCCATTAAATAAACAAACCTAAGGCCTTAAAAGTGTTAAATGTTGAATAATCAATATAAGTCATTACAAATCGGTAAGTCAATCCTATTTTCACAAGACAATTAAAAGGTTGTTGGAGTGAATTTTTATTGGTTGCATCAATTAATAGATATGATCAGCCGACAATAGTTCTAGCTCAGTCCTAGACCTTAGATTCAATAAGATCTTGTCTACCAGATACCAAACTTCCAGTATATTCCTGTGTCAACCTACTGCATGTGGCCCTCCAGTGACTAAATTACATAACCTCAAGACAAAGAGCTGTAGCCATCCATCAGTAAATATACAACGCAATGACATTTATTACAAACTATATCTTCTACAGTTATTGTCATCATTACAATAGTGAATTCCAGAATGTGATAGTAAGGCCAAGAAAACAATTACAACCAAGAATAGTGAAATGGATCACAATTCTATCAGGGCTTTAATGAAAATAAACTCCTTTGTACAATTCAAAACAAATAAATACAACTATTCAACAAAAGCTCATCATGGCAACTTAAATTATAGTGAACGTACACTTTTGCTTGGGATGTACATTAGTTGGTGACTGACAAACAATTAGATGATGGTGACTGTGTTAATGGAAAATATAAATTGCCTACCAATGGACTTAAAATGATCTTAATGCTACCAAGGTTTTAGGGAAAGTCATGTTTGTTTTGACAAAGATATATTTAACAATAATATATATATATATATAAAAAAGAAAGAGATACACACACAAGGCTGATTTACACAGAATATAGCGGAAACTAATATAAATCCTTTACACATATGGTATTTAACTGAAACAAGTCATTATTGTATTAGTAGACAGCATTATCATTAACTGTAGTGTTGTAGCCTGATCGATGGATTCACAAAATCTAAAACATATTGAGCCAAAATGATTTTCTGTAGGTTGATGTGCTACAGAAATGAGAAATGTCTATCAGCAGTTTTGTGCATTTTTTTTTTACATAAGCAACTTATATGTGAGAAGTTTAAATGAGGTGAATGGACAGTGACGGATGCATATGCATTTTTCATCCGTGTGTGACGGCAGTCTCACTACCCATGATGGGTAGAAACAGGTGGGTGTCGTTCTTTTCCCAGTAAGGTTTGATAGAATATGATTCTCTATAGCTTTAATGAAGGGCACCAACAATTGTTGGTTATTTCACTGATTGATAATATATATTCTCTGCCACAGGCAAAATATTAGTTTACAGACCAATCACATCATTGTGATAGAAGTCAAAATAACATACAGCAAAATAGCAAACAGATATATGGACAGTGGAATCAGAGACACGAACATGTTGAGAATGGAGGTTGTTCGCAACACATATCCACATCTTTGAAATGCACATACAAATCGTATCAAATCTTTATAGACCATATGACCTGCGTATTTACACACGTGTTGAGTTTTTGGGAGATTTAAAACATTTCCCCCAGTTTGAGATTGCCCAGTGAGTTCTTAACGCTAAGGTTAATATCTTTGAGGGTCTATTGCAGTCTTAAAGAAGTTATTCACACACTAATAAAATGTTGTGGTAAATGTTTTGAATTTTATTTTAAATGCTAGATTAGGAAAGCTGAAAGGTGTAAGAACTAACCTTCTTAGAACAAACTTCATTGTAACCTTGTTGTATACACATACATTATTAGCCAGTATGGTACTGTTTTTAACACTGATCTGGAGTTGCTGTTATTCTTAGATTTTAGAAAGTGGTTATGGTTTGTTAAAACGCTCTGTGTGTGTGTGTGTGTGTGTGTGTGTGTGCGTATGTATGTGACTCGTCTTGCCACAAGGATAGGGGTGAGCGCAGGACATCAGAGGTCTTCTGCCATGTCCTTCTGTTATACACCATCCCACATGGCAAGATCCTAAAGACACAGGCAACAAACCAAACTTCAGTTAAAATCACACTCCTTTCACCTCATTAAATCACCAGTAGACAGGATGCAGCTCAATAGGTGGTAGAGGTGTGATGTTTTTTTGACGTAGATGCAGAAAGTAAACAGCATAATGGGTATATTTCCACAACAACTAAGAGTGTTGAAGCACGAAGCGAACCTGTGCACATACTGTGTGTGACTGTGTGAGAGCAAAGTGTTACATCTCACGCATCTCAATATCCTAGCCTATTCATTGATGACAGACCCTGCTTTGCTGAAGTCGGGAGACATTGCAAGCCAAGAAATTGTGGGACACAGCTTTTAACTGCCGATAGACGGGCCTAGTGCATGGTTCTGACGGTCTGCCTGATGGCCGACCTACCTATACCGTGCCCCTCCCCTCTCTGTCCCTCACTAGCACGCTATGAAAGATGCAAGTGTTTGTGTTCTCAGAAGTAAGGCAAAAAAATAAATCGGTCTCCTCCCTTCCAAAAAAAAGTATAACTAGTTGCTCCTACCCTCTACTTTTTTGAACATTTTGTTAAAAATCGCGCAACATTTCAGCGCCCTGCTACTCATGCCAGGAATATAGTACGTTCATATGGTTAGAATGTGTGTATAGGAAACCCTCGGACGTTTTTAAAACTGGTTAAATCACGACTGTGGCTATTACATAACGTGCGTTACATCGGAAAGCGCAGGAAAACCTGATCACAGAAAATGGAAATAAATATCCTTGCGCCACTTCCAGCAATTGTTAACAGTGAGCCGAATTAGATAAGACCGAGCATTCAACTCCCACAGCATCCCCATGTAGTCGAGTATCTTGTGAATTTAATCCTCTTTGATTCTTGGTTGAACCGAAAGAGGGGCACGACGTACCTCCGGTCTCCGCCCAGATCATTCCGGAAGAGCTCTCTCCTGAAATTTTTTCCAAGACGACAGCTAATGATATGTACATCGCCTACGGATGATTTTTATCGCTTATTAACGTTTACTAATACCTAAAGTAGCATTACAAACGTATTTCGAAGTGTTTTGTGAAAGTTTATCGTCTACTTTTTGAATTTTAAAAAATGACGTTACGTTGTGAAATCGCTGTTTTTTTCGTTTATCACACAGTCTACATATAACGATATCTTGGCTTTATATGGCCCGATTTAATCGAAATAAAGACCCAATAGTGTTTATGGGACATCTAGGAGTGCCAACAAAGAAGATGGTGAAAGGTAATGACTGTTTTCTATTTTATTGTGCGGTTTGTGTAACGCCGAAATGCTAATTATTTTGTTTACGTCCCCTGCTGTGCTTTTCTGTTGTAGTGTATTGGTGCATGCTATCAGATAATAGCTTCTCATGCTGTCGCCGAAAAGCATTTTAAAAATCTGACTTGTTGCCTGGATTCACAACGAGTGTAGCTTTAATTTGATACCCTGCATGTGTATTTTAATTAACTTTTGAGTTTTAACTAATACTATTAGCATTTAGCGTAGCGCATTTGCATTTCCAGAGCTCTAGTTGGATATATATTAGGAGTCGATTTCTTGCAGAATCAAATCTTGACACTCAACAGGGAGTCTGCACAACTACGTCATCGTCGTTAACAGTAAAAAAAATAATTAAAAGGGCCGTTTCAACAGTGATATTTTTTCCATTTGTCACATCCCTAATAAGTGGTCCAGGTATCCTCATGACACGGCACAAGTGAGGGGTGGACCTTTCCTCTTTTGTTCACTATTGCACCTCTAGTGTTCCTGAAGCAAGCGGGGAGGCCGATGACATCACATCAGATCAACTCCTTGAATGGCCTACTCCTTGAAGTTTTCAGTTATGTCCCAAAAAATATATTTTGCTCAAAATATTGTTGTTATACCTTTAAGAGTGTGTACATTACCGTATAAAGAGATTTTGTTTTCCAAAAGGAAAACTTCCAAAATAGCTGGGCCACGTCTAACTTTTTACCAACAGCCCAAAAAAAGAGCATTGAATGATTTGATGACTTCTGAAAAATGAATCTCATCATTTAAAAAAATAATTAAAAGAACAACCCATTGTCTTCAGATAGTTTAGCTAATTACCGTGTGTCACTGCAGATCCACTGGCTGATGCTCTGACTGTTCCTCCCATTGCTCCTGTTGCTGCACCTGGTCTCCTTTGGCAGTGCTGGTGTGCTGGTGTTTTGTGTGGGTGCACATCTGGGTGCTTTGTGGTTCGGAAGACCTGCCTCTCTTCAGAGTGTTGGACTGGGCAGACGAAGTGTGTGGGGGTGACTCTGCATTCAGTAGTTTAGATTAGTAATGTCTATTCCTGTACATTTAACTCATTCACTTTCTGTTATAGACATTTCCTTGTCTAGCTGATGCATTGAAACTTTCAGAAAAGAAAAGCCAATGTGTTAGAAGCTTCAAGTGATTAAATTACAAAATAATTTGCTTGTTTTTTTATTGAACCAACTAAGCAGCAACTAAAATGTGAAAAATGCTGCTTTCTGGACCAGGACTTCCCTGGTTAATTAAAGGATGAATAAACATTTTAAAAAAGACTACACAATAAGAACTACACCTCCAAACATACCACAGGTGCTGCTACTGGCCTGAGAGTCGTCTGTCGGGGGAGGCTCTGCCTCTTCCTGAATGGTGGGCACAGATGCCAGGAGACCTGACAGACACACACAGACCGACGTTACGTCAATGTTACCATGGCAACACTGACTGGAAATAGCCTACATTAGGACTGACGCAGAATGAAAACAACAAGGGCAAGTCATCCAATGTAAACTGAAAAACAACCATTTTTCTTTTACCACTAGGAGGCTCTCTAGAGCCATAGAATAAACCATAGAATAAACCATAGAATAAACCAGGAGCTGTGCTTCATGAAACAGGATGCTATTCTGTGCTGTTAGAACTCAGACAGACAGCCCCATCCATAAGACAGCAGTCAACAACAGTCATCTACTGCAGTACAATACCTACATCTGTGGTAGACGACCCTGTTCCTTGAGTGACGCAGGGATTGCAGGATATTGTCCCAGCAAGGCACCACACTGACCTACTAAGCTAATTGATCAGTTCAATGATTGCCTCAATTTAGCACACCTGGTCTTCCAGGTCGGTAAAAACATGAAGTGCCTACCCCTGACCTGCATACATACAGATATCTATTCCCAGTAACGGGGACAACGTGGATGTACGGTACCGTGGTAACCATATTACTTCTACTACATGATCAGTGAGATGACAGAATGGACAGACAACAGCAGCTCGTGACAACAGGTCATCATGACAGTCATGCAGCTCATGACAGGAGGAGTGCGTTGTTGGCAGTAGGAACCATTCAGACTGTCCATCAGAGCTCAACATAACAGCTCTTAGAGAAATGACAAGGAGTATGGTGGAGCTGGGGGACATTAAACGACCACCCATAAGAGGCAAATTGCTGCCGTTATCTCAGCAGGAGCTGTGAGAGAACCAGGATGTGGTTTTAGACGAGAGAGCTCCTTTCAGACTATATGAAACCAAACCATGGTCGGGACTCGTGTTCAATAGGGCAAACCATGGTCGTGACTCGTGTTCAATAGGGAAAACCATGGTCGTGACTCGTGTTCAATAGGGCAAACCATGGTCGTGACTCGTGTTCAATAGGGCAAACCATGGTCGTGACTCGTGTTCAATAGGGCAAACCATGGTCGTGACTCGTGTTCAATAGGGCAAACCATGGTCGTGACTCGTGTTCAATAGGGAAAACCACAGCAAAACGGAGAGCAACGGAGAACAATAATCTGTGGCGTTATTGAAAAAAATATTAAAAAACTCCCCGCTGAACACGACCACTGTAACCAACCTCAGATGTCTCAGCCACATGGGGCCTTTAATGAGGACGGGTGAGGTGGACTTTTTCTATCGCTGCTGTCTTCAGATCTTGATCCTAGGTTTTTATTGTAAATAACTATGTTCTTAACTTGTTCACCTGTATAAATCAAGGTTAAATAATATAAAAGTTAAAGACTCACTGAGGCCTCTGTAGTGGGAGAGTTGCTGATAGACCTGCTTCATTCTCTCTATGTTGAGCCTGCTGCCCTCTGCGTGGTTGATCATGGGCTTGGGGTAGTCTACTCCCACGATGCAGTTGGCTGCCTTCTGGACAGACTCTGGGGCTCTCCACGGCTCATAGATGTATCGGTTGGGATAGTCCTTCAATTTAGGAATGTAGCGCCTAGAAGATAGACAATCACAGATGTTCGAGACATTCATTGTTATTATTTATGCCACTGAATTACATATAGAACTGATTCATATGGTCTCTATGCAGTTTATTCAATTGATTCCATTGGTTGTTTATTCTATTGATTTATGTATTTTGTACTTGAAAAAGAGCACCACAAACTGGTCTTTCAAGCCGGATAGGTGCAATTGGCCTGGGACATGACCAGTAGAAACAGGATGCAGTTCATGCAGCATGCCATGCCCCAGACGAGGCACACACGCTGGCAAGAGGAGGACTGGGAAGTCCAGCAGACTGGGGCCTTGGAGAGGTTTTACCTCAGGTTCGTGTCCAGCAGCCGGAACCAACCCAGCCTCCACGGCTCCAGCAGTTGCCAGAGCTGCACCCAGTCTTGCTGTCCAACGCGCTCCGGCTAGCCAATCCGACACCAGTGGTGCAACCAGACCAGCGACTGTCACAGAGGCTCAAGCTGTTTCAGCATCTGGCCAAGCTCCATTCCACACTCCAGCCGGTGACACCACGAGCAGCACCGGAGCCAGACGAGCTGTTGCCAGTGCTGAAGCCTGACCAGCAGCTGCCGGCGCTCTGGCATGCTCCACCTCCGCCTGCCACCGGTGCCTGAGCTGGCACCCCAACAGAAACCCCAGCCAGAGTGTCACCTGGACTGAACTCCGGTTCAGGTCTCTACGGTTAACACAAAATGACCAGTTTAACAACATTTTACTTCCCCGTATTTCTACAGTACACAGTTGCCATCACACTCAGGCCAGGTTCATCACCAGTGAGACTACTGCACAGGCGTACTAATAACAGAGTGATAGCACCACAATAACAGAAATATAAGGATACTTAAACCATGAACTTAATAATCTCCCACTTTTCTTTAAAGACAAATAAAACATCAACAAAATAATTAAATGTCACAAGTTATTATATAAGTTCTCCATTACAAAATGGGTTGTGTGACAAAGTCACGCCTCAGTGGCGCAGCGGTCTAAGGCACGGCATCTCAGTGCTAGAGGAGTCACTGCAGACCCTGGTTTGATCCTGGGCTGTATCACACCCGGACGTGATCTGGAGTCCCACAGCGCGACGCACAAGTGTCCCAGTGTCGTCCGGGTTAGGGGAGGCCGTCATTGTAAATAAAAATTTGTTCTTAACTGATTTGCCTAGTTAAATAAAGGTAAAAAATGTTTTGGTAGGTTTTGTGTCTGTTAATGTGTCCTTTGTCATTTTCAGTAGGAGGCCGATTCTCAGCAACAGGCCCTCCATCTTGTTGATCAATTTACTTTCTGCCGTCTGGAGCGATGGACTCTAACAATGGTGCCTCTGTGCCTCACAAATATCACCACACCATCTTGGCCAATGACTACTCCCAGTCCTTTCCACTCTTGACAGTCAACTCGTTTGTAGTACACTTTGTTTCCAGTCTCGTACAGCTCATCGGTGGGTTGTTTACGCAGAGCCCTGAGAATTCTCTCTGAACACTTCTCGCTGTATGTCGTGCTGAAAGGTGCTGTCCCACCCATGCACTCACACTGGTCCCTTCTAGTGCTGAAAGGTGCTGTCCCACCCATGCACTCACACTGGTCCCATGCACTCACACTGGTCCCTTCTAGTGCTGAAAGGTGCTGTCCCACCCATGCACTCACACTGGTCCCTTTTAGTGCTGAAAGGTGCTGTCCCACCCATGCACTCACACTGGTCCCTTCTAGTGCTGAAAGGTGCTGTCCCACCCATGCACTCACACTGGTCCCTTCTAGTGCTGAAAGGTGCTGTCCCACCCATGCACTCACACTGGTCCCATGCACTCACACTGGTCCCTTCTAGTGCTGAAAGGTGCTGTCCCACCCATGCACTCACACTGGTCCCTTTTAGTGCTGAAAGGTGCTGTCCCACCCATGCACTCACACTGGTCCCTTCTAGTGCTGAAAGGTGCTGTCCCACCCATGCACTCACACTGGTCCCTTCTAGTGCTGAAAGGTGCTGTCCCACCCATGCACTCACACTGGTCCCTTCTAGTGCTGAAAGGTGCTGTCCCACCCATGCACTCACACTGGTCCCTTCTAGTGCTGAAAGGTGCTGTCCCACCCATGCACTCACACTGGTCCCTTCTGGTGCTGAAAGGTGCTGTCCCACCCATGCACTCACACTGGTCCCTTCTAGTGCTGAAAGGTGCTGTCCCACCCATGCACTCACACTGGTCCCTTCTAGTGATGAAAGGTGCTGTCCCACCCATGCACTCACACTGGTCCCTTCTAGTGCTGAAAGGTGCTATCCCACCCATGCACTCACACTGGTCCCTTCTAGTGCTGAAAGGTGCTGTCCCACCCATGCACTCACACTGGTCCCTTCTAGTGCTGGTGGCTTGTCAACCAGTACCGAGGGAAGATTAGGGTTCTGCCCCAACACTAGTTGCTATGGGCTGTAACTATGAACATTGTGCATTGAGTTTTTTTGCCATCACAGCCCAATCTAGGGCTGTTTTCCAGTCACATCCATTGTCTTGCTTCACTTTCAGTGTTTGATTATGTCTCTCCACAAGTCCATTGCTCCATGGACTGGATGCAGCAGTTGTCTTTACTTCCATGTTGAATTTCTCTGCCATTTCTCTTATTATTATTGAATTCTCCTCCATTGTCACTGTACAATTTCTGGGGCAGGCCATGCACACTTATCCAGGAACGAATGAAGTGCTTTACGATGTCACTGGGTTTCTTTGTATTCACAATGCTTCCAGCGCTGAAGCGTGTGAAGCGGTGGATTATGTGAAGGTACCACACACTCAGTTCTAGCTCATATAGATCTACAGCCACTGTTTCATTGTACTTGGACGCCAGTGGCAAACCAACAGCTGGTCTGGGCTTAGGTTTGCTGTATTCCTGACATGTCTCACAACTGTAGTCTGCCGTAGAATGGAAATACTCATCATTATTATTCCCAGAACTGCTGAGTCATTTCTGAAGTCTGTCAACTGTAGCATGACCAAACTGTTTGTGAAGTTAACAATACTTTGAGTTTTTCCTCTGGTTCATGTTCGCTGTGTTCAGAATCTCTATGTACTCTGTGTCAGTCAGAATCACATTTCTACACAGACTGTGTGATGTCTTTGTCTAAAATGTTTACACAATAGTGGCCTGAGGGAGTAAGTTCAAGGGTCACTGGTTGTTTAAAACATCACTGCCATGTCATTTTTTTGTCTAGTACAGCCCCTGCCTTTTTGAGGGAAGCTTTGCTTAATAGTAAGGGGATATCTGTAGGGACCACCTGTGTTTCAATGTGACCAATTTTTGCTGGTATCTTAACTCTCTTGGTAGAATGGATAACTCTCCCATCTCCAAATTTGAAGTCACTGTTGCTTGGTGTGTCAATCATATTTTGTACTTATTTTATATTTATTTCACTGACATAACTATCAAGACATGTTGCACCACACACTGTGTGTGTACATGCAGTATCAATCACAGCAGATCCTAAGGATTCAACTATACATATCTCAGTATCAGAAGCAGATTGTCTCTCTCTCTCTCTCTGTTTTTACATGTTCCTCTGTTAGTTTAACTTGTTCATTTTTATGAGGACAGTCTTTAACCCAAAGGTAAGTGCTTTGACAAATACCACATTCTGATCTTCTTCCATGCGTGTCCAGTGGATTTGTGCTGGGCAAATGCTTTGATCAAAGTTCCCGTTTCCTTGTTCAAATCCTCCATGTATATTCCCAGTGCTGTATCTCTCGCTCTTTCCTCGAGCGATAAAACCACCCTAAGTGTTTGCTTTTTCTTATATAATATACACTTAAAACATTAACTTAACACCTACTACATCTGCTGCCTTGCAGATATGCTTGACCTGGACCCATCGCCAGACCCAGCCCTGAATCCAACGCCCGGCACTGTCCAGGACCCACCGGCTGACCAGGTTCCAATCCTGGGTCCACAGGCAGACACCTAGCACAGCCAGACCCACAACCAGCACTGACGACCCCATCCTGCCGTCAGCCATTAGTGCTCATATCAATGTGTTCTGATATATGCCTGTGTCTTTATTGTGCCTGTATGAGCCTCTATGGATCAATAGAGTTTATTTAATTATTCAGCCAAAGCACAAACAACGTGGTAATCACGGACCAATCACTGTCCTCTGTCCAATGCCCACAGGTTAGTGTGTGTCTGACGTAGAGTGTGTGTGTGACGTAGTGTGTGTGTGTGTGTGACGTAGTGTGTGTGTGTGTGTGTGTGAGACATAGAGTGTGTGTGTACCTGATGTAGTCTCCGCTGGGGTCTGTCCTCCTTCCGAAGCCCACAGGGCAGTAACAGTGGAAGAACTGCTGGAAGAAGGCACTGCAGGAGAGCCACATCCAGCTGCCTGCGTTCACACTCCAGTCTGCATCCAGGAGCAGCTCCTCAAACACCTGACAGGCAGAACCAACCAGCACAGAATACAGTTAGATACCAGTGAAGCGGCACCACTACTGTCTCACGTACGTCTTGATGCTTTGTATATACAGTAAATACCCACGTTTTCCTTGTCAATGTAAACCCCCAATGCCTTTGTGTAAATGTCCATGTATTTCTGTTATTGGCCTGCTTTATGGAAGTACTAAGGTAAAGTAAACACTGTGTGTGTTGACAGTCTGTATTCAGTAAAAGCTCTAACACCTGGATAAAGGACTAGAGACGAACCCCAGTGTTACATGATAAGACACTGACAGTCTGTATTCAGTAAAAGCTCTAACACCTGGATAAAGGACTAGAGACGAACCCCAGCGTTACATAAGACACTGACAGTCTGTATTCAGTAAAAGCTCTAACACCTGGATAAAGGACTAGAGACGAACCCCAGCGTTACATAAGACACTGACAGTCTGTATTCAGTAAAAGCTCTAACACCTGGATAAAGGACTAGAGACGAACCCCAGCGTTACATAAGACACTGACAGTCTGTATTCAGTAAAAGCTCTAACACCTGGATAAAGGACTAGAGACGAACCCCAGCGTTACATAAGACACTGACAGTCTGTATTCAGTAAAAGCTCTAACACCTGGATAAAGGACTAGAGACGAACCCCAGTGTTACATGATAAGACACTGACAGTCTGTATTCAGTAAAAGCTCTAACACCTGGATAAAGGACTAGAGATGAACCCCAGCGTTACATGATAAGACACTGACAGTCTGTATTCAGTAAAAGCTCTAACATCTGGATAAAGCACTAGAGACAAGCCCCAGCGTTACATGATAAGACACTGACAGGCTGTGGTTTATCTACAGCCTGGCAGGTAGCCTAGTGGTTAGAGAGTTGGACTAGTAACCGAAAGGTTGCAAGATTGAATCCTCGAGCTGACAAGGTAAAAATTGTTCTGCCCCTGAACAAGGCAATTAACCCACTGTTCCTAAGCCATCATTGAAAATAAGAATGTGTTCTTAACTTACTTGCCTAGTTAAATAACGGTTAAAATACATAAAAAATGTAATCCCAGAACTACCTACGCAGGGCTCTCCAACCCTGTTCCTGTAGAGCTACCATCCTGTAGGTTCATTCCAATCCTAATCTATCACACCTGATTAGAATAATTAGCTGGTTGATAAACTGAACCAGGTTAGTTACAACTGGGGTTGGAGCAAAAACATACAGGAAGGTAAGCTCTCCAGGAACAGGGTTGGACACCCCTGCCCAGATCTACCGACGCTGATGACAAGCTCTATAGGTTAAAGCTACATGTCCTCCTAATATACTAAAGCTTCTCCACAACCCTTGTTGTGGTATGGTAGTGCATGTTGGTTCTTTCTCAATTACTTTGATTCCTTGCATGCCCTCTCAAAGCCCATTGCAGGAGAAGGTCAGAGGGGAGACCTTTGATTTTCCCCTCCAATGCATTTGAGAAGGAAAGGGACTGAAGACGCGAGCAACTGAGGAAAGATGAATCGAGAAAAAGTTAATGTAAATGACTGAAGAGGGAAGGGAATCTAACCTACCCTCATGCCACTCTCCCAGCTTATCCACAGGTCTCCCCGAGTCAGGAAGCAGGCCACTGCGTGTCTGGCCAGGTGGTGGATCCAGCCCTCTTGCCTCAGCTGTGTCATGATAGCATCTATCCAGGGGAAGCCTGTGCTCCCCTCTGCCCACTTGGCCAGGGCCTCAGGGTTATGGTCCCAGGGGATCTGAACACAGATGGGGTTGCCCTCCATCCGGTCGAAGTTAGGGTTGTTAGTTCCCGCTGCATAGAAGAATTCTCTCCACAGGAGCTGGCCGAATAAAGAGAGCGGGGGACTGCAATTCTTCCGCAACTGAGTGGGAAGGATGGATAGAGAAATACCTATCAAAATCACTTCTTACATCAGCAGTTGTGCTTTACAGTAACCCAGCCTGTACCACAGAGAGCATGCAGAAACAAAATGTTATTTTAGAATTACATGATCAAACAGCTTCTTTATCCCATTCCAAACAGCAACATGTATTCTTGTAAAACAAAATATATAAATATATATATATTTTTAAAGATTTCTATTGTGGTGATCCAAGGTCTCGGTACCTTCATGTAGAGTTCCCTCAGGTTGTAGTAGAAGACTCGACATGATAAGCATCCAAAGCGTAGATAGGGGCTGAGGCCCGTGGGACTGGCGATCAGCGAACACATGTTGATCCTGGCTCGCTCAAAGCTAGCTACCCAGGCTTTTCTGTCTAAGTGTTTGTTTAGTCTCTCTAGTGCTTCAGACTCCCCTCCCTTCCACACCGCAGGGTCCAGGCCTTGAGTCTTGAATCCTGGAGAACAGAACAGAGAGCACAGAACAGAAAGCACAGAACAGTCAGATACCAAGTGCATTGTGACTACATTTAGCCTCACACACAGTACATGGTGATTAACAGGATGTTACAGTTCTGGAGAACCAAATGGTGTAAATACATTAGCAACAATAACTATTATACTGTACAAACACACAATTGTTTTAACATGTGAAAAATATATATACACTACCGGTCAAACGTTTTAGAACACCTACTCATTCAAGGGTTTTTCTTTATTTTGACTATTTTCTACATTGTAGAATAATAGCGAAGACATCAACACTATGAAATAACACATGGAATCATGTAGCATTCTCACATAGGTGTTCCTTTTGTCCAGGTGGGAAATAGCGGTGTGGAGTACGAGTGAGATTGCATCATCTGTGGATCTGTTGGGCGATATGCGAATTGGAGTGGGTCCAGGGTATCTGGGAGGATGCTGTAGATGTGAGCCATGACCAGCCTTTCAAAGCACTTCATGGCTACCGACGTGAATGTTATGGGGCGGTAATCATTTAGGCAGGTTACCTTCGCTTCCTTTGACACAGGGACTATAGTGGTCTGCTTGAAACATGTAGGTATTACTGTTAAGGGACTTTTTATGAATAATGACTAAATTATGTATACAGTGGGGCAAAAAAGTATTTAGTCAGCCACCAATTGTGCAAGTTCTCCCACTTAAAAAGATGAGAGGCCTGTAATTTTTATCATAGGTACACTTCAACTATGATAGACAAAATGAGAGAAAAAAATCCAGAAAATCACATTGTAGGATTTTTAATTAATTTATTTGCAAATTATGGTGGAAAATAAGTATTCTGTATTAAGCGAGTCACTGGTACTTCCTGCTTTAGTTTTTGCTTGTAAGCAAGAATCAGGATAGAATTATGGTCCGATTTGCCAAATGGAGGGCGGGGGAGAGCTTTGTACGCATCTCTGTGTGTGACATTTTGTATGCATCTCATCTCATGTGTCATGCTGGTAAAATAATTGCTAAAGCGGATTTAAATTTCCCTGCATTAAAGTCCTTGACCACTAGGAGCGCTGCTTCTGGATAAGCATTTTCTTGTTTGCTTATACAGCTGGTTGAGTGCGGTCTTAGTGCCAGCATCGGTTAGTGGTGGTAAATAGACCGTTACGAATACTATAGATGAGAACTCTTGGTAGATAGTGTGGTCTACAGCTTATCATAAGGTAATCTACCTCAGGCAAGCAATATCTCGAGACTTCTTCAATATTAGACATCACGCACCAGCTGCTATTGACAAATAGACGCACACCCCCGCCCCTCGTCTTACCAGATGTAGTTTCTCTGTCCTGCCGGTACCATGGAAAATCCCGCCAGCTCTATATTATCCGTGTCGTCATTCAGCAATGACTCAGTGAAACATAAGATATTACAGTTTTTAATGTCCCGTTGGGAGTATAATCTTGATCATAGGTCATCCATTTAATTTCCCAATGATTGCACGTTGGCCAATAGAACAGATGGCATTGGGAGTTTACTCACTTGCCTACGAGGCAGCCCGACCTCTGCCCCATTTTTCTCCATCTTTTCATTCCAACACATGATTCCATTTGTGCCATTTCATAGTTTTGAGGTCTTAACTATTATTCTACAATGTAGAAAATAGTAAAAATAAAGAAAAACCCTTGAATAAGTATGTGTTCTAAAACGTTTGACTGGTAGTGTATATGGTACACCCAAGTCAAAATGACAATCCATAATTGAATGTCATTCTCTTACATGGTCTGGATGGAGTCTATGCTGGGTTACTGTAAATGCAGTGATTGCTGATATCAAAGGAGTATTAAAATACATCTGATAGATTGATTACCAAGCTCTTCCAGAGAGGGGACACTGTAGTGTTCGTCGTGGTTATCAGCGATCTTCGTCCGACAACTGCCCATCTGTTCTTGTGTGATGGTGGGCAGGGGTTTCATAGGCAGCTCAAGCCTGTTCACTAAGGCCTGGAACCTCTTGAAGGTCAGCGGAGGACTGCCGTTGTTCATCTCAACGATCCTGATAACAGTAGAAACATGAAGGATCGTGAGATTAAAACACATTGAGATACGGGACCGTATTCATAAAGCGTCTCAGAGTAGGAATGCTGATCTAGGATTAGGTCCTCACCCTGCCCCTGTTATCTTATTCATTACAATGTAAAAGGCTAAACTGATCGTAGATCAGCACTTCTAAATCAGACGTTTTGTGAATACCAGGCCCGAGGTAACTTTGTTGAAATGTCCATAATAATACTGCTGTGGTGAAGTGATGCTGTTGAGGAAAACGCACGGGTGATTCTTGACCGCGAGTGGAGGGCAGTTGTTCATCTCAATGATCCTGAAGATGATGGTGTAAATGTAGAGGTAGAAATTATGAAAATGTCATTTCAGGATTAAAACAGAGCATTACTTGTTGAAAGGCCAATTGATACTGATGTGGTGATCTTTGCACGTCAGCAAACTGGTGGGGAAATTAACTGGCCGGTAACTCGTTTCTCAGCACAAATCAAAACAATCAATACAGTTCTACTTTTCAGTCGACATGATGTAGTTTTGACATTCTGTACCATCTAAAAACCTATACAGTATAAATTATTGATAGTCAACATAATAATGGTACTGGATTGGATCACAGTTATCAAGCTGTTGTCCATCTTTTCTATTACCTCATATAGCCCTGATATACATAAAGTACTTAAACGTATTTAAAAAAGAATAATCTGGCAACATCTTGACTCATAACAGAGCAAAGCATTGTTGGTGAGATTGGCTCAAACACATCAAGGAAAGAAATTCCACAAATTAATTTTTAACCAGGCAAACCTGTTAATTGAAATGCATTCCAGGGGACTACCTCATGAAGCTGGTTGAGAGAATGCCAAGAGTGTGTAAAGCTGTCATCAAGGCAAAGGGTGGCAATTTTCAAGAAAATATATTTTGATTTGTTTTACACTTTTTTGGTTACTACATGATTCTATGTGTTATTTCATATTTTTGAGGTCTTCACTATTATTCTACAATGTAGAATCATGTAGTAACAGTAAACAAAGAAAAACCCTTGAATGAGTAGGTGTGTCCAAACTTTTGACTGGTACTGTAGTTATCCCCTAACCATGGCCTGATTATGTTACAGCGTGAATCTTATAAAATAGGTCCCATCTTACGCAACGCTCATATATATTGGCGCTGTTTGGGCCCTTTCAGGTATTCTTATTGGATCAACTCATATTGTGGGCCGGGCCGAGTAGGCGTCAGGAGCCCCCATGTGTCTCCAGCAGCAATGAGGTTGCGATGGCTGAGCACTGCCACCCCACCTGTCCGCCACGCACATGTCTGCCACAGTGACTGCCTCCCTGCTCAGCCATTTCCTCCTCCCACTGCCTGGAGCCTGCACATGTTGTGTGGTGTGACAGTTAGTTACATTAACCCACCACTAGGAAGCATCACAGAGCTATGGGATTCTATGGGACTGTGTGTTTGTGGGAAGTAGAACATCAAAACTCTTTTAGCTCATTCTACATCAGTGCTTTTCCCCTTTGAGCTCTGGAGCTCTGCTTACAGCATGAAATCACAACTATGTTACCCACTGCATTGTTCTCCAGTTTGACTTCCGGTGGTATACTGACATCACTTAGCCTACTGGATAGACAGACACAATAGAATGTCAAAATCTTATGGACTTCTGTCTGGTCAAACAATCGGTTAATTCAGCATTTTACAGTATTGCTGGGGTAAGTTTATTTCCCACACTGTTCTGTTGTGGCCAGACTGTCAGCTGGCTGTCTCCATGACATCTCAGATGTGTTACAGCACCACAGCAGTGAGGTTTCCCCTGCGACACACTTTGCTCTGGTTTATCCAATAAGGTGTTGAATAGGGAAAGGGGGGATACCTAGTCAGTTGTATAGGGAAAGGGGGATACCTAGTCAGTTGTATAGGGAAAGGGGGATACCTAGTCAGTTGTATAGGGAAAGGGGATACCTAGTCAGTTGTATAGGGAAAGGGGATACCTAGTCAGTTGTATAGGGAAAGGGGGATACCTAGTCAGTTGTATAGGGAAAGGGGGATACCTAGTCAGTTGTATAGGGAAAGGGGGATACCTAGTCAGTTGTATAGGGAAAGGGGATACCTAGTCAGTTGTATAGGGAAAGGGGATACCTAGTCAGTTGTATAGGGAAAGGGGATACCTAGTCAGTTGTATAGGGAAAGGGGGATACCTAGTCAGTTGTATAGGGAAAGGGGGATACCTAGTCAGTTGTATAGGGAAAGGGGGATACCTAGTCAGTTGTATAGGGAAAGGGGATACCTAGTCAGTTGTATAGGGAAAGGGGATACCTAGTCAGTTGTATAGTCAGTTGTATAGGGGATAAAGTTGTATAGGGAAAGGGGGATACCTAGTCAGTTGTATAGGGAAAGGGGGATACCTAGTCAGTTGTATAGGAAAGGGGATACCTAGTCAGTTGTATAGGAAAGGGGATACCTAGTCAGTTGTATAGGGAAAGGGGGATACCTAGTCAGTTGTATAGGGAAAGGGGATACCTAGTCAGTTGTATAGGGAAAGGGGATACCTAGTCAGTTGTATAGGGAAAGGGGATACCTAGTCAGTTGTATAGTTGTATAGGGAAAGGGGGATACCTAGTCAGTTGTATAGGGAAAGGGGGATACCTAGTCAGTTGTATAGGGAAAGGGGGATACCTAGTCAGTTGTATAGGGAAAGGGGGATACCTAGTCAGTTGTATAGGGAAAGGGGGATACCTAGTCAGTTGTATAGGGAAAGGGGATACCTAGTCAGTTGAATAGGGAAAGGGGAGATACCTAGTCAGTTGAATAGGGAAAGGGGGGATACCTAGTCAGTTGTATAGGGAAAGGGGATACCTAGTCAGTTGTATAGGGAAAGGGGGATACCTAGTCAGTTGTATAGGGAAAGGGGGATACCTAGTCAGTTGTATAGGGAAAGGGGGGATACCTAGTCAGTTGTACAATTGAATGCCTTCAACCAAAATGTGTCTTCCGCATTTAACCCAACCTCTCTGAATTAGAGGTGCAGAGGGCTGCCTTAATCGACATCCAACTGCCTTGCTCAGGGGCAGAATGACAGATTTTTAATAGCACTGGGAACAGAGTGAGCTCAACATTCAAATGACTAGGTAAGCACTAGCCTGATCCCAGATCTGCTTGTGACGTCTTGCCAACTCCTATGGTCATTGTCCTGAGGCTACACAGGACAAAACAATTTGGGACTAGGTTAGATAAGCAGTATAATGGGGAAATAAACATTTGACTTATTGGACCCTTCCTACTGAGTGTGACAGTCAGTGACTAACCTGTCCAAATTGTAGAGTGTGTGAGAATTCCTCACTATGGTCTCCACTCCAAACTCCTGGGCCATTTTAATGATGGCTCCATCTCTCTCCTTCCCATAGGGCTCAGAGTCATACTCAAAGGTCAACCGGGTGACGTTCCACTCCTACAGACAGGAGCAGAGAGAGATGGGGATAGAGGTGGAAATGAGAGAGGATGAAAGATAACATGTATTAAGTCACAATGGAAAGCTAACTGGGGTTGAGATCCATTTCTCTGATGTTATTGGGACAACACCTTATCTCCCAGACATGGGCCTAAAGATCTATGAACAGTACACATTATCATTACAATCTAGTCTACATGGCAGGTGGCTAGAGTCTAGGCTACACAAAGGGGAAAGGTAAAAAAACAAACAGGATTCTCCGTCAGTGCTTGCTGAACCAAGTGGTCAGCGTAGGTCACAGAACCTTCTAAAACATCCTACTTGTTGAAGCAGCGGCTGAATAAATGCAGCAATGCTGCTTCAGTACACCGTTCCTATAGTGATCTGCAGAACAATTTGATCACTATAACCACATTCACTAGGTCTATAGACACCAGAGGTCACTGTATCCGCAATGCAGTTATTAGAGTTTATCCACATCTGACCTCTATAGCGTTTCCTCCATCTACAGTAGGCCCTGCTGCTGAACACATGATAATGAGAGCTTAGTACTGAAAGTGAAACGTACCGAGTGCCCTCTCCGCCTCTCCTCAGACCTGATGGTCTCTTACATAAACAACCCTTTCTCCAACCTGCTGGTCAGTGCGTCACCCACTACACGTATTCTAGCACTGTAAACTAGACATCTGAAAAACTAAAGTGTGGCGAAGTGGTAATTCAGAAGCAAATATCTTCCCGAATTACCGTATTATGACAAGCAGCCTTGACAACAGAGGCAATGAGGTGATGTGTATGGCTCTCCTCTTAGTCATCAACCTTCATAGAGGTGAATTGATACCTGCAAAATAAGTCCCATTTCTCAGAAGTGAGAACAGGTGTGTGGATGTGCAGAGTGTTTGTTCCTGGCAGAAGATAATTTGTTCTTTACAGTTTGTTCAGTGTTCCTTGATTTACTTACCAACTGTACCATTGGCTGTATTTCCTAAATGTTCCCGGAGAGACAAAATAGTGATCCATCAGCTTGTCTCATGCATGACCAAAACTTCATTGTCAGATTAAAATGAGTATGTATGGTAGAAAATGTGGGTAATTAATAGGGATGTAATGATTAACAGAGAAACATTTGAACTGGGGACCGATGAGTAAGAGACGAGTGCATCGGTCTGCGGGACCCCAAAACAGATCCAAATGTATCATGCGTCGGTCAGGAAATCGATTCAAACATTACGAATTGTCAGTTTACACTATTTTTTCTCTCAAATTACCACGCCTTCCGAAAATACCTAATCTTTTGTGACAACTGTGTTCTCTCCTTCAGTGTTGAACTTGCTATTATGTTGACAGTCACTGATCTACAAGTCATTTTGCATGCCAAACAACCCCAGGGAATATCAGTAGTCTAGTCAAACTGTGTACTTTGTGCGCGCTGGCCAACAACAGATAAGCCTTTCCCCTGATCTGACACATCTGCTCAGCACCTTCAGTAGTCAAATGTTTGTGCAATGGCTTGCACAACAGTATACTCTCTTAGTTGAGTGGCAACCAGTGAAATTTGCTAGGTATTTAAAAAAAAAAATCAAATGCACTGTAGAAAATGGTGTTTAACGAGAATAAAAGTAGCCTAAGCTACTGCCGGAGAAAACTCATTTGGCTATACATTAGGAAGTAAACATTTATTCTTATTCAAATCATATTTTCCCTAACCCAAAAGTACTATTAAATAGTTTTTAGGAGCATATTTTATTTTTTACAACTTATACTTATCACTCCATACATTTTCCCTGACACCCAAAAGTACTTGTTACACTTTGAATGCTTAGCAGGGGAGAAAAATGGTTCAATTCACACACTTATCAAGAGAATATCCCTGGTAATCCTACTGCCTCTGATCTGGCGAACTCACTAAACACACGCTTCGTTTGTAAATTATGTCTGAGTGTTGGCGTGTGCCCCTGGCTATCCGTAAATTTAAAAAATAAATAAAAATGGTGCCTCTGGGTTTGCTGAATATAAGGAACTTGAAATGATTTATACCTTTACTTTTGATACTTAAGAATATTTAAAACCAAATTGTTTTAGACTAACAAGTAGTATTTTACTGGGTGACTTTCACTGGAGTCATTTTCTATTAAGTTAACTTCCACTGCCTAACCCTTAAGCCTAAAATTGCATTTGAACAAATTCAGGACATTAAAAATGTAGTATTGTTTTACTACCTTGTCAGGATATACACACATGACATGAGTCAGCTCAGACAAATCCAGCCCATGAGCTCCATCAGCAGCAGATTGTGACTTTAGAATGGAAAATGAATGTGTTTAGTGCATCGAATTGATTCGTTCATCTAATCAAACCACATAGTTTCAAACTAAAACGTATCGCTACTGTACTGTACCACAGATCCTAATCGAATTGTCTTGAAAGGGAACGATGCACATCCATAGTAAGTAAGCAGGTTTATGTTCTCTGTAAGAATGCATATTCTCAGAACCCATTTTTATTTCTTTGGGATGAACATTGAGGTGGGCGGGTGGAATGCTGTGTAGTATTAGGGCTATAGTTGTCTTCTGAGAAACTAAACCTATTGATGGACCCAAATAGGCCTGGAAATGCCCAAATTTATGTGCCATCACTATTAAAAACAAAACAGGGATTGAGTTTTACAATTTGGGTTATGGAACGTCTAGTAGGGCCGGGACGTACCAGTATCGCGATACTCACTAGTATTAAAAAATAAATCTGCAGCTTAACTATACAATAATGAGCATAATATTATGTTACTCGTGGTCATATCTTTTGTGAGTGGAGCTCAAAGGTGACCCTTCCAAAACAATGCAAACCTTTTGTCAGACAGTTAGGGAGACAATTCTCCCATTGCAGTATTACTCAAATACATGATTCTGTAGAATACTATTGTGATAATCCGAATGAAGCCATACCACGGAAGATGCAATTACCCATGATTCAAGGTGTAGTGTACAATTAATACACCCACTGATTCCAGTCATTACGGAGTAGTAGCCTAGTCTACCTCACATCCAGGTAGGAAAATACTTGCATATTGACAAAGCTGGCAATGTGAGAATGAGATAGCTCAATTGTCTTGTGCTAAAGTACAGTAAAGTGCATAAGTTTAGGCCTATATGTTTTTTGAAGTAACTGCTTGGAACTGTAGGCTTATGAGCTTTTGCTGGACCCATTTCAATGAAAATGCTCATTACATAAAGTAGTATAACCCCAAATCAAAGCTGTAGGGCTAACCGTGACTTGACTACAGTACCTTAAAGAGACTGGGAAACACGTTAGCAGGTTGGCCTCGCACCACAAACAGCCTAGAATCGAGCTTCCTCAAACTGCTGTCCAGGTCCTCCAAAGACTCCAGCAGAAACCTGTGAAAAGAATATCTCAACCAATCAACAAATGTGAACATTTCTTTTAACAAGGAAATTTGTCATTGTCACAGAGCTCTTAAAAAAAAACTAAGTCGAAACTTAGATAGGGCCGGGACTATAACAGTATTGTGGCAAGGAAACAAAACACAAATTGGATTTCACTTCTTTAGGAAAACAACCCTAATGTTGGGAAGAAATATCATTATGTTGTCATCCAGAGTCACATGTATTTATTTTCCAGGCTAAAACACACAAACACAATATTTTAAAGGAACAAGGAGTTTGATCTGCTTCATGTTTTCATTTTGGCCATGGAAAAAAATAATAGCGATACTGGTATGGCCCTGACCCTAAACTTACACGCTTTTTTAGACTAACACAATATGTGTTGCCAGCGCAGTCTTTCCTTAACATCCGATTTGGCCTTGGATGTGGTGACTTTGTGGACAGCGGTTGACAGTGGCAACCATATAGAATAAAGAAACCTTACGAGGAACTCGCTGAGTCCATATAGAAGGATCCCCATTATCATCTGGTAGTCAGCCACAACAGGATACATAGATGGGAGAATAGGAGAGCCATAACGGCTTGGCCCACCCACATACAGTTCAACTTCAGTGTTTCCACAGTGCCTTCGGAAAGTATTCAGACCCCTTCACTTTTTGTTACATTACAGCCATATTCTAAATTGATTTAATAAAAACATTTCCTCGGCCATCTACACACAATACCACATCCTGACAAACCCCAAACTGAAATTTTAGCAAATGTATTCAAAATAGAAATACCTTATTTAGATAAGTATTCAGCCCCTTCGCTATGACACTCGAATTTGAGCTCTGGTGCATCGTGTTTCCACTGATCATCCTTGAGATGTTTTTACAACTTGATTGGAGTCCACCTGTGGTAAATTCCATTGATTGGACATGATTTGTAAAGGCAAACACACACCGGTCTATATGAGGTCCCACAGTTGACATGTCTGAGCAAAAACCAAGCCAAAATTTTGTCAAGGCACAGATGTGGGGAAGAGTACCAAACAATTTCTCCAAGAACAATGTGGTCTCCATCCTTCTTAAATAGAAGAAGTTTGGAACCACCAATACTTTTTCTAGAGCTGGCCGCCCAGCTAAACTGAGCAATCAGGGGAGAAGGGCCTTGGTCAGGTGACCAAGTACCCGATGGTCACTCTGACAGAGCTCTTTATGGTAGTGGCCAGTGTGAAGCCACTCCTCCGTAAAAAAAGGCACATGACAGCCCGCATGGAGTTTGCCAAAAGGCACCTAAAGACTCCCAGATCATGAGAAACAAGATTCTCTGGTCTGATGAAACCAAGATTTAACTCTATGGCCTGAATGCCAAGCGTCACGTCTGGAGGAAACCTGGCACCATCCCGCCTGTGTAGCAAGCATCATGCTGTGGGGATGTTTTTCAGCGGCAGGATCGAGGGAAAGATGAACGGAGCAAAGTAGAGAGATCCTTGATGAAAACCTGCTCCAGAGTGCTCAGGACCTCAGACTGGGGCGAATGTTCACCTTCCAACAGGACAACAACCCTAAGCACACAGCCAAGTCAACGCAGGACTGGTTTCGGGACAAGTCTCAATGTTCAGCCAGAACCTGGACTTGAACATGATCGAACAGGAAATAGCTGTGCAGCAACGCTCCCCATCCAACCTGACAGAGCTTGAGAGGATCTGCAGAGAAGAATGGGAGAAACTCCCCAAATGCATGCTCCCCATCCAACCTGACAGAGCTTGAGAGGATCTGCAGAGAACAATGGGAGAAACTCCCCAAATACAGGTGTGCCAAGCTTGTTGTGCCATACCCAAGAAGACTTGATTCCGTAATTGCTGCCAAACAAAGTACTGATTAAAGGGTCTAAATACTTATGTAAATGTAATACTTAAGTTCTATATTTTTAAGAAATTAGAAACTATTTCAAATAAATGTTTTTTGCTTTGTCATTATGGGATATTGTGTGAAGATTGGTGAGGAATAAAAACCATTTAATCAGTCGTAGAATAGTGAGGACATCAAAACTATGAAATAACACATATGGAATCATGTAGTAACCAAAAAAGTTATATATTATATATTTGAGATTCTTCAAAGTAGCCAGCCTTTGCCTTGACAGCTGAACCTCTCAACCAGCTTCATGAGGTAGTCACCTGGAATGCATTTCAACTAACAGGTGTGCCTTGTTAAAAGTTCATTTGTGGAATTTCTTTCCTTCCTAATGCGTTTGAGCCAATCAGTTGTGTTGTGACAAACTAGGGGTGGCATATAGAAGACAGCCCTATTTGGTAAAAGACCAAGTTCATATTACGGCAAGAACAGCTCAAATAAGCAAAGAGAAGTAGTCCATCATTACTTCAAGACAAAAAAGTCAAGAACTTTGAACGTTTCTTCAAGTGCCGTCACTAAAACCATCAAGCGCTATGATGAAACTGGCTCTCATTAGAGTTACCAGCCTAAAAAAATTGCAGCCCAAATAAATACTTCAGGGTTCAAGTAAGAGATATATCTCAACATCAACTGTTCGGAAGGAATCAGGCCCTCATGGTCGAAAAGCTGCAAGAAACCACCACTAAAGGACACCAATAATAAGAAGAGACTTGCTTGGGCCAAGAAACATGGAAATCTGTCCTTTGGTTTGAGCAGTCCAAATCTGATCTGAGATGTTTTGTTCCAATCGCTGTGTTGTGAGACGCAGAGTAGGTGAACAGATGATCTCCGCGTGTGTGGTTCCCACTGTGAAGCATGGAGGTGGTGGTGTGATGGTGCTTTGCTGGTGACACTGTCTGTGATTTATTTTGAATTCTAGGCACACTTAACCAGCATGGCTACCACAGCATTCTGCAGCAATACATCATTCCCATCTGGTTTGCGCTTAGTGGGACTATCATTTGTTTTTCAACAGGACAATGCCTGGAAAAAACACACCCCTCCAGGCTGTTTAAGGGCTATTTGACCAAGGAGAGTGACAGTGCTGCATCAGATGACCTGGTCTATTATTCTACAATCTAGAAAATAGTACAAATAAAGAAAAACCCTAGGTGTGCCCACATTTTTGACTGGTACCATCTGTATTTGGGATGGTAAAATGTTTTCACTGTAAACTTAAAACAAGGTAATCTTTGAGAACAAACAAATCACCTAAATAAAAACTGGGAGTCAGGGAGAATCTAAAATTCAAAAAGCGTCACGGCATGGGGCCACCATTGATTTTGTTATTACAGATGGCTTCCTGAAGCTGTTCGTTATGTCTATTATATATCACACGCACGCTGCACACATATAGCCTATAGATCGGTGATCACCAACCGGTCGATCTTCAAGGCATTCCTAGTCGCTCAAACATTTCTTTAGAAAAGCCAAAGAAAAAGGCTTGGGCTACTTGTTTTGTTATTTGTGTTGCGCTGTTGGCTATAACTACACTTGATTCAGAAGCCCTGCGCACGGAGTAGGCAAAGTGTAACCGTTTGGAACCATTTCATGTCTGAAAATACAAAGTCAGTCTGCCTGACCTATAGATCTGTGGCTAAATCGAGTTTGTCTACTGCGCTGGCCAATCGGATAGCTCAAATCCCCGTTCCTACAGCGTCCACGACCCCGGCCACAGCCAAGTTTGAAACTAGCCTACGTGAGATTTTATAACTTTTAAAACCATGACCAGAGAGAGACTCACAAAGAATACAGCAAAGAGCTGCTGGTTTTTATGAGTGAGTTTATATCTAAATTTTTATTCAGCAATGTCACTGGTTTAATTCAACACTATTGTGAAACATAAAATGTGCTTCTCTCCATTTCCACTTGCGCTGCAGCTGCAATAAATGAGTAGCCAAGTGTATCGATAGTCTTGCGTTTTTACTATTAATAGCAGCTCGTCACGTCTATTTTAATATTGAGGAATAGTTATTTCTCTGGTCATAGGAGCAACATGGAATTTGTGCAGATGTGGTGCGACTCGAATTTCGCCATCAGGTGGAAGACTGTCCCCTCTCTGGTCAGTCTCAACGGAGGAAAGGAAGGAGAGAGCAGGGACCGTGAGAGGTGGACCGTCTGCTGCTTTCTCCATTCCTCCGCTAAGATCCGACTGGGAAAGGAGTTTTGAATGGTCAAACTCGGAATTCCAATTTTAAAAAACGGGTATCTTTCTAGAGCTCCGACTTTCCGACCTGAAGTTCACTGATGTCACGATCTGACCTCTTTTTCCCCTGAGTTCCCAGTTGTCCTGAAAGCACCATGCCCATCAGATGCAGGTACCATCGGTCCAGTAAAATAAAAAATGCAAATTTGTAAATTATTTCAATTTATGCTCTTTCGTTTGTTTAACGCCATTTCAATTGTAGGGTGTTGCGCTAGTCTGTTGCGCTTGTTGAGGTTATCATGAGCAAGACAACATTGAATAATGGCTTCAACTTGGTTTTCCATACAAAGTGTTCCATTACAATGGGAACCCGGTTAATGGTTGCCTTCTCATTTTAAAAACAGGATACAGTAACCTCTCAATAACTCTTCAACATCTCAAATGGCGAGATTGACTACTAGCTACCACATAGACTTCATGTGTTTTGTGTCGGTAGCGGTCTTTTGCCAATAGCGCGCACTGGCTCCCACCAAGTCCGGCATATTAATTGAGTGAATTGTTTTCCCTTTGTTTATCAATGTATTACCAACTGAAACAATGCGTTTCTCCTGTCTTGAATGGATGTCCTATTTTGCTATCTCCCCAAAATAAAGGCGATTTCTGACTAGACGAGGCTCTCAAACGTTCGTGTTGTGAAACCCTCCCTATGTTCTCCATCCAGTCAGACAGTACGAAGGATAGGCTAAAACAGCTTTCCAGCAGAAATCCCCGATGTTGGCGAACTAAACTCATGCGTAGGAACACGTCGTACGGGCTAACGGTCATCTCGCGCATGTGCAGAGCCGTCAAATACACATTTGGGTGTATAAGGCAGTCGGAACTAGAAACACAAGCATTTCACTGGCATTAACATCTGCTAACCATGTGTATGTGATGAATAAAATTAGATTTGAAATCAAAAGGGACAGTTGCTGTTAAAGGATAGTTACATTTTTTTTTTTAATATAGGAAAATGTATCAGTTTGTCACTTCCACGAGGTTGGAGTAATAACATGTTCAACTACTTAAGTCATTGGCTCGAATCTAGCTTGGGCCTTTAGATTTTTCTCCTCAAACTCTGACCTGGTCGGTTTGGTCTGTTTCGCAAGCATTCCTGGAAGTCTGGATTTAGCTTCAAACACACAGACAGGGTTATTGCATTTCGGTACACCAGAATTACATACATTTCAAATGAAACACCGCGTTTGCCTTTGTAATTGAACCTTTATTTAACTAGACAAGTCAGTTAAGAACAAATTCGTATTTACAATGACGGCCTACACCGGCCAAACCCAGACGACACTAAACCAACTGTGCAATGTCCTATGGGACTCCCAATCACAGCCAGTTGTGATACAGCCTGTATTCGAACTGTAGTGACCCCTCTAGCACTGAGATGCAGTGCGTACGTCAAACTATATGGTAGATGGCTTGACAGAAATGGTACCAAAAGGGGATGTTATACTTTTGGTACATACAGTTCCAGATGATACTGCGTAATATTTTGCGCCCTACACTGTCGGTGTGTTTGAAGCGTTAGAAATTATGTGGTCCAGTAGCGGAACGAGATTACATGAAGATGACCTATAACGTAATGACGGAATGCATGAATAAGATTTATAGTGTAATGAAATTTGTCACGATTATAAACGAGCCTCGTGCACACCGGTTGCTTTACACTGTATGTGTTCCGGAAGAAGTCCATTCGTTTAATTGGGAGGCAATCTACACCGCTGCAACTCTTCTGCTGGACTAGGTTGCGGTGCGTGGCAGTGTTGGCCTTTGCTCTCCAATCTGTGCGTTGTTTTGCAGTACAAGTACAACTACCGAAGAAGTTGCTAATTTGTAGCGTGATTATTTTTTGTTGTGATGCTGAGCATTTTCAATGATGCAGATGTGCTTCGCTTTTCCACCAGCTAGTTAGTGTATACTTCCTCAAATTCTTATTTACAATGAAGACCTACCCCGGCCAAATCTGTACAACTGGGACTCCCAATCACGGCCGGATGTGATACAGCCTGGAATCGAACCAGGGACTGTGTGACGCCTCTTGCACTGAGATGCAGAGCCTTAGACCGCTGCGCCACTCGGGGTCACGCTGATTATACAACTAATAATTTCATGAAGTTATAGTTAGTCGTTTTAGTAATGTGTGCATTGACACTGACCTCCATCTGTTGATGCCGACGTTGGCGGAACCAGCAAACCACGGATCCAAAATATAAACACATCGCACAGTGTCTGCGCTATTTAGAGCTTCCTGTAAAGCCGGATTATCGTGTAACCGCAGTCCCTTACGGAACCAATGCACTGAATTCACAACCATGATTCCAAGCTAGTCCATAGTAGTACAAAAAATAACAAATTGAATCAAGATAAATCCTAAAATGTCTTCATTTTACGATGTAACAGATACGCTTTCAGTCCTGTCAACAACACCAAGAAATGTGGAACGGACGGATCCAAAGCACTACTACGTAACCACTTTCTTCTCTCTTCCCCCATTGGTCAGAGAGTGACCGTTTAGCTCAGCGTCAATTGGTTGCTTCGCACGTGTTATATCAGAACGCCACGTTTTCTGAAAGTTGAACCCTTCTTATTAAAACTCAATGCGTGGAACACAGATAGAATGATCATTAGTTATAAATGTTCAATTCTAATGTTTTTTTGTTGATGTTGTTTTTGGTCTTCTTACTTTTGTTTATTTCACCTGCTTTGGCAATGTAACCACACGTTTCCCATGGCGATAAAGCCCATTTGAATTGAATATAACACAGAGGAAGACGTGAAGCGAGATGGATAACTGGGCCCAACACCTGTCTTCTCCAGCAGGTGGCGTTTTTTTACTCTCAAAGTGATGAGTTTTTGTATAGAGGTCAATGAGCGTGTCGAATTTGGTTAACAAACACCATGATGGTTTATTTGTTCAATAGAATTCAATGCTTACGTTGTTACGATTGTACTGATATAAGTAGGACATGTGACATCCCGGCAACTTTGAAAAAACAACTTTATATCGGACTTGTTCCTGTTGTTCACACTCGCATCTGCCCTCTATAATTGGCTAGAATGGTCCCATCTGATCTTGCCTCCTCCGACTGCCTTCAATTTTTTAAGACATTTATTTTCGTGGTTATAGAGGCCACTTGAGTATCTATCTGATCAATAATGGATAAAATGGTTATAACAAGGAGGCTTAGGTATACAAACTATTTGAGTGGAAGCTATGCTTTAATGTAGTTAGTAGATTGATTGACTGTTTTCCCTTAAACTGATTTAGGATCAGCGCCCTCTGTCTCATATGTTAGAAGTGAGTGTAAGCCATCACCTAGCTGCTCTTGGACCAGTTATTATGAAAACGATTTACAGTACTCATATTTTGTCAATTGATCACAGTCCGGTGGGAACGTTGCAGGATTAAAGATGAACAATTAGCAATGGAAGCGACTGAAGTATCCACCGATGTACTCTTAAAGGTTACGATTAACGTGTCTGCTTAGTGATCTATGCATTGACCTACATTACGTTGAGTATTTAGACCAAAAATGAACTGAACCAGAGAAGGACGGCCTGAACCTAGCGGATAGTCTAAACCTGTCCTGCATGAACGCAGCACACACGTTTTCAATATGAAGTCAATACTACCTTCTAGTGGTGAGTTTTATTAATTGCAGAAGGTTTCAATACAGAAAGATTTAATCTCAGATGAACTAGTGCATTAATTTCTTATTTCTGACCTCACAAACTAATGGGAGTTTTCTTCTCAGCCTTGGGAAAATATATATTTTTCATATCAGTCTGTCCTCTTATATGGCACAAAGTATGTAATCATGTGGAGAATGGAACCCAACAAAATAACCACCCTCATCCATGACCAAAATTATTATTCAGATCACATCAAGAGAGAGTATGATGGAGACATTTACAAATACAGTATTTTGATTTCAGGTGTGAGATGTTTTAACCACCAGGTGGTGTGTGTATCCAAGTTATGGAAGAGAACAGCTTGTTGATATGTTCTCTCAATTCAATTCAAGGGCTTTATTGGTCTGGGAAACACATGTTAACATTTCCAAAGCAAATTAAGTAGATAATAAACAAAAGTGAAATAAACAATAAAAATGAACAGTAAACATTACACTGACATAAGTTCCAAAAGAATAAAGATGTTTCAAATGTCATATTATGGGAAAATATTCTCTTTCTTTCTTTCTTTCTTTCTTTCTTTCTTTCTTTCTTTCTTTCTTTCTTTCTTTCTTTCTTTCTTTCTTTCTTTCTTTATCTCTCTCTCTCTGCCCTCTCTCTCTCTCTCTCTCTCTCTCTCTCTCTCTCTGCCCCCCTCTCTCTCTGTCCCTCTCTCTCTTTCTCCCCCCCTCTCTCTCTCGCTGTCCCTCTCTCTCACTCTCTCTCTCTCTCTCTCTCTCTCTCTCTCTCTCTTTCTCTCCCCCCTCTCTCTGTCCCTCTCTCTCTCTCTCTCTCTCTCTCTCTCTCTCTCTTTCTCTGTGTGTGATGGTTGGGCAGAGCTTCACACAGAAAGATCTAACAGATGTAGCAGCATTGAGGTGCTGGTCTAACTTCTCATCCTGTTTCTCTGCAGCATGCCAATGCAAGGGAAAGATATGGCTTATGATTTATCATCAGGATTGATAGAATTACAAATACTGGCTTATTTTAGCCCCATATGAAACGTGTGCATTCATGATCTACTAATGTACGAACACACACATCTATCACAAATAGGAATCTGTAGAAAAGTTGTTTTTTACTGTTCTGGAGCTGAAATCGACCAATCATTCTCCCCATTTATATTCAGTATAGTACTGTAGGCCTAACACATCCTTTAGGTGGTGCTATAACCATTTATTATGATGGCCCCCTTAGGCCCCCTTATCGGAGCCTCATTTGAGTATAGTCCCTGAGGAATACATTGTATTATGAACAATGAAACCAGAGCATGCTGGTTATCATAACTGTTTAAATCAGCAGCTTGATGGTGAAAAGGACGCCTCAAACTATCAATCAAATGTATTAGGCATTGAGTTGAGTTTAGGTTTGAATTTGAGTTTATCTTTGAAGTACATTGCATTTGTGTGTATTTTTATGAACTGCAGGATGACCTCAGGTCTCTGTGCATGCAGGAAGATTTCAGATGACCTTGTCTTGTATTTGAAACTTTACCACTTTATTTTTTTCTTCTAACTATTTCAACTCTCTGAGATGATGACATCTCTTCAATAATTGTGTTAATCCTTCAATTTCGGTAATCCTTTTTTAAGGCATTGGGGCCATATCAAGAGTGAACAGAAAGTACAGTATCTTTCAATGCATGCTAACACTATTAGTCCTCTAATCTCTCTAAAATTGGCCAAGTGGAGAATGAATTGTATACAGTAACAACCTCAGTCTCTGCTATGTAAATCTCTTTTTAATACCCCAAAATAATTTCTAAAAATCACATCTTGAACCGTAGGATGTTACAGAATTTTGACTGTGCCATTTTCCTACACTTCTAACTGGGAGACATTTAAGGGATATTGATCATAGTTCGTCGTTATATTCCTCCCACCTATTCCTCCTACTTGAACTAATAATATATTCCACAGTGGAATATGATAAATAGCTTGTCTTATAAAGATAGGAGATCAGGCAGTCTTCTTATTTCTGTAACAGTTCTTTTAATCAGAGCAGCTAAACGCTCTGTGATTTAAACTTGATTTCACAGAAGTTGGAGCTGATGACATTTGGAGTTTTATCTGAGATGTGATAACATTATCTAATGGTAAATTAAACACCTCTGAACGCCTCAATGCAAGGCACAGTTTATGGTACCCTTGGGGTTACCTTTGGGCTGCCTGGTATGACAAGATAATCATGTTTGTTAGATAAAATGTGTGTCTAAGAATTCAGTAACATTCAGCAAATGGAGCATTTGGGTAGTCTTTTTTAATGTAAAAAATCTGTATCGTTGGAATATTGCAAGCGTTTGCGTGCATTAAACATGTTTTGATTGTTGCTTTTGTGAGACAATCTACTTGTCACGTCGTGTATATAGGTGGCAGGGAAGTCAAGAGCAGGAGAATTAAACTTGGTATAATTGGAGTATTTGAATAACTTAAAACATAAACTCCAAAACCAAAGTCCATAATAAAATAAATGTGGGTACAAGAACCCGTCGCACACCAATCCATAAAACATGAACATAACAATAAACAATCTCTGACAAGGACAGGAGGGGAAACAGAGGGTTAAATATACAACACTTAATGAATGGGATTGGAAGAAGACCAGACAAAACCAATGGAAAATGAAGTCGTGACACTACTGTAGATTAAAGAGTAGGATCTCTGCAGGAAAATCACTGATTCAAATCACATATTATATATTATAAACTGGGTGGTTCGAGCCCATCATACTGATTGGCTGTATACCATGGGTATGACAAAATATTTATCTTTACTCTTTTAATTTAGTTGGCAAGCAGTTTATAATAGCAATAAGGCACCTCAGTGGTTTGTGGTATATGGTCAATATACCATGGCTAAGGGCTGTATCCAGGCACTCCACATTGCATCGTGCGTAAGAACAGCCCTTTGCCGTGGTATATTGGTCATATACCACACCCCCCCAGTCCTTATTGCTTAATTAAATTATGTATAATGTGATTTAATAACAAGATACAGTTTTGTGATTCATTAAAGAACACGATGATAGAAGATTGACCTTGAATTTCACACCTTAAAGAATCCTATGAATAGTTCCAGAACTACTTGAAGTACACTTTAAGTTTTCAGAATCTTATGAATACTTCCAGAACTACCAAAAGGTTACTTTAAGTTGCCTCCAATTCACCTCCTCCCAGGACCACTTCCTTGTGGGAGAACAGGTGTTAGTGTGTACATTAAGCTAGGGTTAGGGTTATGGTTGAGGGTTAGGGTTGAACTGGGATGTGGATATGAAGCTAGGGTTAGGGTTGTGGTTGAGGCTAAGATTAGGGTTTTCATTGAGAATTAGGGTTGATTTGGGATGTGGATATGAAGCTCGGTTTAGGGTTGTGGTTGAGGCTAAGATTAGGATTGCCGTTGAGAATAAGGGTTGAATTGGGATGTGGATTTGAAGCTAAGCTTAGGGTTGTGGTTGAGACTAGGGTTGAACATGGATGTGGATATGAAGCTAAACTTAGGGTTGTGGTTGAGACTAGGGTTGAACATGGATGTGGATATGAAGCTAAGCTTAGGGTTGTGGTTGAGACTAGGGTTGAACAGGGATGTGGATATGAAGCTAAGCTTAGGGTTGTGGTTGAGACTAGGGTTGAACAGGGATGTGGATATGAAGCTAGGTTTAGGGTTGTGGTTGAGACTAGGGTTGAGCAGGGATGTGGATATGAAGCTAGGTTTAGGGTTGTGGTTGAGACTAGGGTTGAACAGGGATGTGGATATGAAGCTAAGCTTAGGGTTGTGGTTGAGACTAGGATTGAGCAGGGATGTGGATATGAAGCTAAGCTTAGGGTTGTGGTTGTGGTTGAGACTAGGGTTGAACATGGATGTGGATATGAAGCTAGGTTTAGGGTTGTGGTTGAGACTAGGGTTGAACATGGATGTGGATATGAAGCTAGGTTTAGGGTTGTGGTTGTGGTTGAGACTAGGGTTGAGCAGGGATGTGGATATGAAGCTAGGTTTAGGGTTGTGGTTGTGGTTGAGACTAGGGTTGAACAGGGATGTGGATATGAAGCTAGGTTTAGGGTTGTGGTTGTGGTTGAGACTAGGGTTGAACAGGGATGTGGATATGAAGCTAAGCTTAGGGTTGTGGTTGAGACTAGGGTTGAGCAGGGATGTGGATATGAAGCTAAGCTTAGGGTTGTGGTTGAGACTAGGGTTGAGCAGGGATGTGGATATGAAGCTAGGTTTAGGGTTGTGGTTGTGGTTGAGACTAGGGTTGAACATGGATGTGGATATGAAGCTAGGTTTAGGGTTGTGGTTGTGGTTGAGACTAGGGTTGAACAGGGATGTGGATATGAAGCTAGGTTTAGGGTTGTGGTTGTGGTTGAGACTAGGGTTGAACAGGGATGTGGATATGAAGCTAGGTTTAGGGTTGTGGTTGTGGTTGAGACTAGGGTTGAGCAGGGATGTGGATATGAAGCTAGGTTTAGGGTTGTGGTTGAGACTAGGGTTGAGCAGGGATGTGGATATGAAGCTAGGTTTAGGGTTGTGGTTGAGACTAGGGTTGAACAGGGATGTGGATATGAAGCTAGGTTTAGGGTTGTGGTTGTGGTTGAGACTAGGGTTGAACAGGGATGTGGATATGAAGCTAGGGTTAGGGTTGTGGTTGAGGCTAAGATTAGGGTTTTCATTGAGAATTAGGGTTGATTTGGGATGTGGATATGAAGCTAGGTTTAGGGTTGTGGTTGTGGTTGAGACTAGGGTTGAATTGGGATGTGGATTTGAAGCTAAGCTTAGGGTTGTGGTTGTGGTTGAGACTAGGGTTGAACATGGATGTGGATATGAAGCTAGGTTTAGGGTTGTGGTTGTGGTTGAGACTAAGATTAGGGTTGATTTGGGATGTGGATATGAAGCTAGGGTTAGGGTTGTGGTTGTGGTTGAGACTAGGGTTGAACAGGGATGTGGATATGAAGCTAGGGTTAGGGTTGTGGTTGAGGCTAAGATTAGGGTTTTCATTGAGAATTAGGGTTGATTTGGGATGTGGATATGAAGCTAGGTTTAGGTTTGTGGTTGTGGTTGAGACTAGGGTTGAACAGGGATGTGGATATGAAGCTAGGGTTAGGGTTGTGGTTGAGGCTAAGATTAGGGTTTTCATTGAGAATTAGGATTGATTTGGGATGTGGATATGAAGCTCGGTTTAGGGTTGTGGTTGAGGCTAAGATTAGGATTGCCGTTGAGAATAAGGGTTGAATTGGGATGTGGATTTGAAGCTAAGCTTAGGGTTGAGGTTGAGACTAGGGTTGAACATGGATGTGGATTTGAAGCTAAGCTTAGGGTTGTGGTTGAGACTAGGGTTGAGCAGGGATGTGGATATGAAGCTAGGTTTAGGGTTGTGGTTGAGACTAGGGTTGAACAGGGATGTGGATATGAAGCTAGGTTTAGGGTTGTGGTTGAGATTAGGGTTGAACATGGATGTGGATTTGAAGCTAGGTTTAGGGTTGTGGTTGAGACTAGGGTTGAACATGGATGTGGATATGAAGCTAGGTTTAGGGTTGTGGTTGTGGTTGAGACTAGGGTTGAACAGGGATGTGGATATGAAGCTAGGTTTAGGGTTGTGGTTGAGACTAGGGTTTAACATGGATGTGGATATGAAGCTAGGTTTAGGGTTGTGGTTGAGACTAGGGTTGAACAGGGATGTGGATATGAAGCTAGGTTTAGGGTTGTGGTTGAGACTAGGGTTGAACAGGGATGTGGATATGAAGCTAGGTTTAGGGTTGTGGTTGTGGTTGAGACTAGGGTTGAACAGGGATGTGGATATGAAGCTAGGTTTAGGGTTGTGGTTGTGGTTGAGACTAAGATTAGGGTTGATTTGGGATGTGGATATGAAGCTAGGGTTAGGGTTGTGGTTGTGGTTGAGACTAGGGTTGAGCAGGGATGTGGATATGAAGCTAGGTTTAGGGTTGTGGTTGTGGTTGAGACTAGGTTTGAACATGGATGTGGATATGAAGCTAGGTTTAGGGTTATGGTTGTGGTTGAGACTAGGGTTGAACATGGATGTGGATATGAAGCTAGGTTTAGGGTTAGGGTTGTGGTTGAGACTAGGGTTGAGCAGGGATGTGGATATGAAGCTAGGTTTAGGGTTGTGGTTGTGGTTGAGACTACGGTTGAACATGGATGTGGATATGAAGCTAGGTTTAGGGTTGTGGTTGTGGTTGAGACTAGGGTTGAACATGGATGTGGATATGAAGCTAGGTTTAGGGTTATGGTTGAGACTAGGGTTGAACATGGTTGTGGATATGAAGCTAGGTTTAGGGTTATGGTTGTGGTTGAGACTAGGGTTGAACATGGATGTGGATATGAAGCTAGGTTTAGGGTTGTGGTTGTGGTTGAGACTAGGGTTGAACATGGATGTGGATATGAAGCTAGGTTTAGGGTTATGGTTGTGGTTGAGACTAGGGTTGAACATGGATGTGGATATGAAGCTAGGTTTAGGGTTGTGGTTGTGGTTGAGACTAGGGTTGAACATGGATGTGGATATGAAGCTAAGCTTAGGGTTGTGGTTGAGACTAGGGTTGAGCAGGGATGTGGATATGAAGCTAAGCTTAAGGTTGTGGTTGTGGTTGAGACTAAGATTAGGGTTGATTTGGGATGTGGATATGAAGCTAGGGTTAGGGTTATGGTTGTGGTTGAGACTAGGGTTGAACATGGATGTGGATATGAAGCTAGGTTTAGGGTTGTGGTTGAGACTAGGGTTGAACATGGATGTGGATATGAAGCTAGGTTTAGGGTTATGGTTGTGGTTGAGACTAGGGTTGAACATGGATGTGGATATGAAGCTAGGTTTAGGGTTGTGGTTGTGGTTGAGACTAGGGTTGAACATGGATGTGGATATGAAGCTAGGTTTAGGGTTGTGGTTGTGGTTGAGACTAAGATTAGGGTTGATTTGGGATGTGGATATGAAGCTAGGTTTAGGGTTGTGGTTGTGGTTGAGACTATGGTTGAACATGGATGTGGATATGAAGCTAAGCTTAGGGTTGTGGTTGTGGTTGAGACTAGGGTTGAACATGGATGTGGATATGAAGCTAAGCTTAGGGTTGTGGTTGAGACTAGGGTTGAACATGGATGTGGATTTGAAGCTAAGCTTAGGGTTGTGGTTGATACTAGGGTTGAACATGGATGTGGATTTGAAGCTAAGCTTAGGGTTGTGGTTGAGATTAGGGTTGAGCAGGGATGTGGATATGAAGCTAGGTTTAGGGTTATGGTTGTGGTTGAGACTAGGGTTGAACAGGGATGTGGATATGAAGCTAGGTTTAGGGTTGTGGTTGTGGTTGAGACTAGGGTTGAGCAGGGATGTGGATATGAAGCTAGGTTTAGGGTTGTGGTTGAGACTAGGGTTGAACATGGATGTGGATATGAAGCTAGGTTTAGGGTTGTGGTTGTGGTTGAGACTAGGGTTGAACATGGATGTGGATATGAAGCTAGGTTTAGGGTTATGGTTGAGACTAGGGTTGAACATGGATGTGGATATGAAGCTAGGTTTAGGGTTATGGTTGTTGTTGAGACTAGGGTTGAACATGGATGTGGATATGAAGCTAGGTTTAGGGTTGTGGTTGTGGTTGAGACTAGGGTTGAACATGGATGTGGATATGAAGCTAGGTTTAAGGTTATGGTTGTGGTTGAGACTAGGATTGAACATGGATGTGGATATGAAGCTAGGTTTAGGGTTGTGGTTGTGGTTGAGACTAGGGTTGAACATGGATGTGGATATGAAGCTAGGTTTAGGGTTGTGGTTGTGGTTGAGACTAAGATTAGGGTTGATTTGGGATGTGGATATGAAGCTAGGTTTAGGGTTGTGGTTGTGGTTGAGACTAGGGTTGAACATGGATGTGGATATGAAGCTAAGCTTAGGGTTGTGGTTGAGACTAGGGTTGAACATGGATGTGGATTTGAAGCTAAGTTTAGGGTTGTGGTTGAGATTAGGGTTGAGCAGGGATGTGGATATGAAGCTAGGTTTAGGGTTATGGTTGTGGTTGAGACTAGGGATGAACAGGGATGTGGATATGAAGCTAGGTTTAGGGTTGTGGTTGAGACTAGGGTTGAACATGGATGTGGATATGAAGCTAGGTTTAGGGTTGTGGTTGTGGTTGAGACTAGGGTTGAACAGGGATGTGGATATGAAGCTAGGTTTAGGGTTGTGGTTGTGGTTGAGACTAGGGTTGAACAGGGATGTGGATATGAAGCTAGGTTTAGGATTTAGGGTTGTGGTTGAGACTAAGATTAGGGTTGATTTGGGATGTGGATATGAATCTAGGGTTAGGGTTGTGGTTGTGGTTGAGACTAGGGTTGAACAGGGATGTGGATATGAAGCTAGGTTTAGGGTTGTGGTTGTGGTTGAGACTAGGGTTTTCATTGAGAATTAGGGTTGATTTGGGATGTGGATATGAAGCTAGGTTTAGGGTTGTGGTTGTGGTTGAGACTAGGGTTGAACAGGGATGTGGATATGAAGCTAGGGTTAGGGTTGTGGTTGAGGCTAAGATTAGGGTTTTCATTGAGAATTAGGGTTGATTTGGGATGTGGATATGAAGCTCGGTTTAGGGTTGTGGTTGAGGCTAAGATTAGGATTGCCGTTGAGAATAAGGGTTGAATTGGGATGTGGATTTGAAGCTAAGCTTAGGGTTGTGGTTGAGACTAGGGTTGAACATCGATGTGGATATGAAGCTAAGCTTAGGGTTGTGGTTGAGACTAGGGTTGAACATGGATGTGGATTTGAAGCTAAGCTTAGGGTTGTGGTTGAGACTAGGGTTGAACATGGATGTGGATATGAAGCTAGGTTTAGGGTTGTGGTTGAGACTAGGGTTGAGCAGGGATGTGGATATGAAGCTAGGTTTAGGGTTGTGGTTGAGACTAGGGTTGAACAGGGATGTGGATATGAAGCTAGGTTTAGGGTTGTGGTTGTGGTTGAGACTAGGGTTGAACAGGGATGTGGATATGAAGCTAGGTTTAGGGTTGTGGTTGAGACTAGGGTTGAACAGGGATGTGGATATGAAGCTAGGTTTAGGGTTGTGGTTGAGACTAGGGTTGAACATGGATGTGGATTTGAAGCTAGGGTTAAGGGTTGTGGTTGTGGTTGAGACTAGGGTTGAACAGGGATGTGGATATGAAGCTAGGGTTAAGGGTTGTGGTTGAGGCTAAGATTAGGGTTTTCATTGAGAATTAGGGTTGATTTGGGATGTGGATATGAAGCTCGGTTTAGGGTTGTGGTTGTGGTTGAGACTAGGGTTGAACAGGGATGTGGATATGAAGCTAGGGTTAAGGGTTGTGGTTGAGGCTAAGGTTAGAGTTGAATCGGAATGTGGATATGAAGCTAGGTTTAGGCTTGTGGTTGTGGTTGAGTCTAAGGTTAGAGTTGAACCAGGATGTGGATATGAAGACATAGTAAAGATCAAGTAAGTCTTATTACCATGTTTTTTCCCCAGTAGAGTAAAGAGGGATAGTTCAAGGTGATAAGGTCCTCTGTGAGTATCAACCAGCATACTTTTAAGCAGATATTAGTGGGCTAGAGTGAGGTGAGGAACCAAGACAACAGAGAAAGTCATTATGTTAGGTGCCTTGTGTCACATTCCTGACCTTAGTTCCTTTTTTATGTCTCTGTTTTAGTTTGGTCAGGGTGTGAGTTGGGGTGGGCATTCTATGTTTTGTGTTCTACGTTTTCTATTTCTATGTGTTTGGCCTGGTATGGTCCCCAATCAGAGGCAGCTGGTAATCGTAGTCTCTGATTGAGAACCATACTTAGGCAGCCTGTTTTCCCACTATGGGTAGTTATTTTCTGGTTAGTGTTTGTTGCACCTGTCAGAACTGTTCGTTTATAGTTTTTGTTTGTGTTGTTCGTGTTGTTGTTGTTCTTCTTCTTCTTCTTTTTCTTTGTGTTCATTCTGGATTAAAAGTATTATGGATACGTACCACACTGCGCTTTGGTCCTCCTCTCCTTCTCCCGATGACATTCGTTACACCTTGGCAATATGATTACTTTTACCTTCCTGGCAGTAACAAATGACAACATATTGGTCACAGAATGCTGTCCAAGAAAATACCCCACTTGCTCCTTTTAACACTGTGGAAAAAGGTCCAAAGTAAACCCCCCAAAGCAAGTCTTTGAATTGGTAGAATAGCACATCGAACCAAATCATTTTTTTTGGTCACATACACATATTTAGCAGATGTTATTGCGGGTGCGAAATGCTTGTGTTCCTAGCTCCAACAGTGCAGTAGTATCTCACAATTCACAACAATAAATACAAATCTAAAAGTGCAAAAATGGAATGAAGAAATATATAAATATTGGGACGAAACATTGCATTGGAAACAGACAAAGGGTTTGATGTAAGAGCATAGATAATGTCCTGTTAGAAAAATGCCTGTATAGCCTGCTGTTGTACAAAGACCACTGCCATTTATTGTATTTTTCTGCCAGTTGTTTCAATGCAGATAACAAAAATAAGTATGGTGAGAGCTAGTTGTCATAGTGTATGGTGAGAGCTAGTTGTCATAGTGTATGGTGATAGTGTTGCCATTCTTCTATGCATCCATTTTTACAGCAGCATCTATTGAACGGAATAATACATGAATTAAATGGAATAATACAAGAATTAAATGGAATAATACATGAATTAAATGGAATAATACAAGTAGGAAGATGTGTCAATGTGTACATGTGGGACAATGTGCAACAAATTATTCTAAAGCCTTGTGAGGAGCATTTCACTGACACAGGAGCATTTCACAGACGACACCGAGGAGCATTTCACTGACACAGGAGCGTTTCACAGACGACACAGAGGAGCATTTCACTGACACTGAGGAGCATTTCACTGACACAGGAGCGTTTCACAGACGACACCGAGGAGCATTTCACTGACACAGGAGCGTTTCACAGACGACACCGAGGAGCATTTCACAGACACAGGAGCGTTTCACAGACGACACCGAGGAGCATTTCACAGACACAGGAGCGTTTCACAGACGACACCGAGGAGCATTTCACTGACACAGGAGCGTTTCACAGACGACACCGAGGAGCATTTCACAGACACTGAGGAGCATTTCACTGACGACACCGAGGAGCATTTCACTGACACAGGAGCGTTTCACAGACGACACCGAGGAGCATTTCACTGACACTGAGGAGCATTTCACTGACACTGAGGAGCATTTCACTGACACTGAGGAGCATTTCACTGACACAGGAGCATTTCACAGACGACACCGAGGAGCATTTCACTGACACTGAGGAGCATTTCACTGACACTGAGGAGCATTTCACTGACACTGGGGAGCATTTCACTGACACTGAGGAGCATTTCACTGACACTGAGGAGCATTTCACTGACACTGAGGAGCATTTCACTGACACTGAGGAGCATTTCACTGAGACTGAGGAGCATTTCACTGACACTGAGGAGCATTTCACTGAGACTGAGGAACATTTCACTGACATTGAGGAGTATTTCACTGACATTGAGGAGCATTTCACTGAGACTGAGGAGCATTTCACTGACACTGAGGAGCATTTCACTGAGACTGAGGAGCATTTCACTGACACCGAGGAGCATTTCACTGAGACTGAGGAACATTTCACTGACACTGAGGAGCATTTCACTGACACTGAGGAGCATTTCACTGACACGGAGGAACATTTCACTGAGACTGAGGAACATTTCACTGAGACTGAGGAACATTTCACTGACACTGAGGAGCATTTCACTGAGACTGAGGAACATTTCACTGACACTGAGGAGCATTTCACTGACACTGAGGAGCATTTCACTGACACTGAGGAGCATTTCACTGACACTGGATAATGGACCATTGCCTTTCAATTATGTTGTTTTTCCTAAATGTGTTAGACTCTTTTGTGTTATGGCTGATATGTAGAGCCAGAAAGATACCATCTGTGTCCAATCATTCTTCTTGTTCCCAGATTCTCCAGGAGGGAGAGAGGGATGGAGAGAGGGCAAGAGAGAGAGAGAGAGAGAGAGAGAGAGAGAGAGAAAGAGAGAGAGAGAGGCATCAGGTGTGAATCTGGAGCTCTGGAGCAGATGGTACAAAGCCGACTCTGGAGAGTTGTCTGGCTGCTGTCTGTCTCTCTCTCTGTGTGTGTGCACATACATGGGGTTTTGTGTGCTCGTGCATTGGTGTGTGTGTGTATGCGCACGTGGACAGGCCATATCTGACTATGACACAGAAAATGTTCTAGTGATTAATGTAGTTTTATCCTGGTCTCAGGGCTGAATGTACTTTTACCCTGGTCCCAGGGCTTGCTAAACTACCATCTGGTATTGGTCTCCTTCCTCTGGATTTCTCTGTACCATCTAAATCTCTGTCGACTTGCTCTAAAAACTCTAGGCCTCTGGGTTTCCCCCTCTTTTCCTTGTTCCCTCACTGGCTGCAGGCTGCTAGCCATCCTTGTAGTCTCTTCCCATAGCTGCCGTGTCTCCATGAGTCTGGCAAGCAAGAGGACCCACCTTGTGAATAGAGGACAAGGATGCTGTGCATAGACATCTCTCACATACAGTAGCTGAGGTTGAGGGTTTGCATTTTGAAGAGGACAATTATTTTATGTCCAGAACAATGAAAACAAAGCTTAACACCCTGAGGCACAGTACAGTCAGATATTCATCCCCCAAATCATGCAACCCGCCTCACCCAATGTGGTACGGATCTGCTATTTTTTAGACCTTATAACTGGAACCTCCATCAGAAGCTAGCCAGATTTAGAATTAGCTACTTGCTATTTAGTCATTGTTAGCCACTGCTAGCGGTTTTTACCTTTAGCTCGGACTCCAGCCTCTTTATCCCGGGTAGCCCAGATAATACCTGCCAGTCTGCACAGCGCGATATCAGCTCTGAACATATCAAACTGCTTTTTTTCCCACTACATCTTCGGATTCCTGCCTCAAGCTCTGGATCAGATCATCGCAGCTAGCTAGTTGCTACCCAGTGGCTATTGTGGCTAACGCCCTTGTCCAGAAGCTTGCACCAGTTAGCCTCGAGCTAGGCCCATCTCTCTGCTAGCAAACGAAGTACACCAACTACAATACCTCTCTTGCCAATTGGCCTGGACCCTTTGTCGACACGGAGCCCCGCTGATTCATCACGACTGGTCTGCTGACGTAATTTGGCCAATGTGCTCTCAACCGGCCTCGGCGTCGTGGATGTTGGTGATGATCCATCTGCTATCCCCGGCCCACTAGCTTCCTGAACGCTGTGTCTCCCGCTCGCCTAGCGTAGTAATCGACTACCGAACGGCTCCCTGTTTCATCTATTGCTGCTCATTGGACCCTATGATCACTCGGCTACTAAGCTGATGCCTGCTGGACTGTTCATTAACACGGTTCTTCCTTTTGTTTATCTGTCGGCCCCAGCCTCGAACTCAGGCCCTGTGTGTAGTTAACTGACCCTCTCTGCCCATTCATCGCCATTTACCCGTTGTTGTTGTCCTAGCTGTTTACCTGTTGTTGTCTCACCCTTTGTTGTCTTAGCTCTCCTAATCAACACCTGTGATTGCTTTATGCATTTCTCTAATGTCAATATGCATTGTATACTGTTGTTTAGGGCAGCTCTCATTGTTTTATTTTACTACGGAGCCTCTAGTCCTGCTCAACATGCCACAGATAGCCCCCTTGTCCCTTGTCTCACCCCCCACACATGCGGAGACTGCACATAGCTTAACTGGCGCCTCCAGAGATGCAACCTCTCTCATTGTCACTCAATGCCTAGGTTTACCCCACTGTACTCACACCCTACCATACCATACCATACACTATGCCCTGAATCTATCCTACCACGCCCAGAAATCTGCTCCGTTTATTCTCTGTTCCCAACGCACTAGACGACCAGTTCTTTTAACCTTTAGCCGTACCCTCATCCTACTCCTCCTTTGTTCCTCTGGGGATGTAAAGGTTATCCCAGGCCCTCTGTCCCCCCAGGCGCTCTCATTTGTTGACTTCTGCAACAGTAAAAACCTTGGCTTCATGCATGTTAACATCAGAAGCCTCCTCCCTAAGTTTGCTGTATACACTGCTTTAGCACACTCCGCCAACACTGTAAAGTCCATTTTGAATAAGATTACTTCCTCCCAGCTGCCCACTGCACTGAGACTAGGAAGCACTCACTGATAAATCCACAGGGTTATATTCTCGGGCCGACTCTTTTCTCTGTATGTATCAATGATGTCGCTCTCTCTGCGGGTGATTATTTGATCCACATCTATGTAGACGACACCATTCTGTATACATCTGACCTTTCTTTGGACACTGTTTTAACAAACTTCCAAACGAGCTTCAACGCCATACAACACTCCTTCCGTGGCCTCCAACTGCTCTTAAATGCTAGTAAACCTAATGCATGCTTTTCAACCGAATGCTGCCCGCACCCACCCACTCCCCCGACATCACTACTCTAGACGGCTCTGACTTAGGATATGTGGACAACTTTAAATACCTAGGTATCTGGCTAGACTGTAAACTCTCCTTCCAGACTCACATTAAGCATCTCTTATCCAAAATTCAATCTATAATTTTCTTCCTATTTCGCAACAAAACCTCCATCACTCATGCTGCCAAAGATACCCTCGTAAAACTGACTATCCTACCGATCCTTGACTTCGGTGATGTGATTTACAAAATAGCCTGCAACACTCTACTCAGCAAATTGGATGTAGTCTATCACAGTGCAATCCGTTTTGTCACCAAAGCACCATATACTATCAACTTCTGCGACCTGTATGCTCTCCTCGGCTGGCCCTCGCTACATATTTGTCATCGAACCCACTGGCTCCACGTCATCTATGAGTCTTTGCTAGGTAAAGCCCCGCCTTATCTCAGCTCATTGGTCACCATAGCAACACCGTAGCACACACTCCAGCAGGTATATTTCACTGGTCATCCTCAAAGCCAACACCTTCTTTGGCCGCCTTTCCTTCCAGCTCTCTGCTGTCAATGACTGGAACGAATTGCAAAAATCACTGAAGTTGGAGACTTATGTCTCCCTCACTAACTTTAAGCATCAGCTGTCAGAGCAGCTTACTGATCGCTGCAGCTGTACACAGCCCATCTGTAAATAGCCCATCCAACCAACTACCTACCTCATCCCCATATTTGTTTTTGTTTTTCTGTTCTTTTGCACACCAGTATTCCTACTTGCACATCATCATCTGCACATATATCACTCCAGTGTAAATTGCTAAATTGTAATAACTTTGCCACTATTGGCCTATTTATTGCCTTACCTCCTTACTTAATTTGCACACACGGTATACAGATGTTCTATTGTGTTATTGACTGTACGTTTGTTTATCCCATGTGTTGCTGTGTTGTTTTTGTCACACTGGTTTGCTTTATCTTGGCCAGGTCGCAGTTGTAAATGAGAACTTGTTCTCAACTGGTCTACCTGGTTAATTAAATAAAGGTGAAATAAAAATAAAAATAAAATACCGTCCGAGGTTTAAAACCAGCCAAATAACAATAGACTTTGAACGTGTTACAATACTTCTCACTTATACTGTATGTTTTAAGGGAAATGAGCGTTTGGGGAGGCCCAGTTCATTAGATGTTTCTCTCCAATTCTTTATATTATGTGGTCATACTGAGGTATTAAAGCCTCTGCACAGCAGATCAACGATTAAGGCATCAGAACAAAAGACTGGCTGGGATTCTAGAATGCACTATTGGAATTCACAATTTGCAGAATTAGAATGAGTAAATATTGCTCAGGGAGAATGCATGTTGAATATGAACTTTGGCTAATAACCAAGCCGTGCAAATCATTCTGCTTCTTGTTTTTTTCCTCACGTGTAATTTCATTATGCAATATTTTTTATTATGTTCGCAACCCTAAGTGGAAGTTGCTTTGCAGCGTGCTGTCATGACTCCCGCCAAAGTCGGGCCCTCTCCTAGTTCGGGCAGCATTCGGCGGTCGACGTCACCGGTCTTCTAGCCATCGCCGCTCTACCTTTCATTTTCCATTTGTTTTGTCTTGTTTTTCCGCACACCTGGTTTCCATCCCCTCATTACTCTACATGTATATTATCCTCTGTTCCCCCCATGTCTGTGTGTGGTATTGTTTGTTTCATTACGTGTGTGACGCTACAGGCTGGTTTTGCGCCGGGTATTGTTTGTAACCCGTGGTTTTGTTACTTGTACCTGTTTGTGTAATTTGTTAGCTCGCTTTTTACTTGGGCCGAGTGTGTTGTGGAGTGTTGTGACGCAGTTGTGTCAGGCTGTTTTCCTCTGCCTGAATAAAGTGTGCCTGTTCACTCATCTCTGCTCTCCTGCATCTGACTTCCATCGACCAGTTGCGCATATATCTCTGAATCCCTGCGTCAGGGATACATTCGGTCCTCTACTTCACCCGCCTCCTCAAGTTTATTTTTTGTGAAGAAGAAGGAGGGAGGTCTGCGCCTGTGTATTGACTATCGAGCCCTAAACCAGATCACTGTGAAGTAGAGACATTGGCTTGAGGGGGCTAAACACCCTTTTCTCATCTGGACTGACCACCACAACCTGGAGTACATCCAGGCAGCGAGGAGCCTGAATCCTCATCAAGCAAGGTGGGCCATGTTTTTCACCCATTTTGTTTTCACCCTTTCCTACAGACCAGGTTCCCAGAATGTGAAGGCAGACGCACTGTTCTAGCTGTATGACACAGAGGAGTGGCCCATGGATCCTACCCCCATACTCCCGGCCTCCTGCCTGGTGGCGCCGGTAGTGTGGGAGCTGGACTCGGGCATTGAGCAGGCATTACGTGCAGAGCCCGCTCCCTCCAGTGTCCCGCTGGATGTCTGTCCGTTCAGTCTGCTGTCCGTGACCGTTTGATCTATTGGGCCCACACGTCACGCTCCTCTGGTCATCCAGGCATCGGTCGGACGGTGCCCTGTTTGAGTGGGAAGTACTGGTAGCCTACCTTGGCCAAGGACGTGAGGGTTTATGTTTCCTTCTGCTCTGTGTGCGCCCAGTGTAAGGCTCCTAGGCACATGGCCAGAGGTAAGCTACACCCCTTACCCGTTCCACAGCGGCCATGGTTGCAACTGTCAGTCGATTTCCTGACCGATCTCCCCCTCACAGGGGAACACTACGATCCTGGTCGTTGTGGATTGTTTCTCTAAGTCCTGCCGTCTCCTCCCTCTGCCCGGTCTCCCTACGGCCTTACAGACTGCGGAGGCCTTGTTTACGCATGTCTTCCGGCACTACGGGGTGCCTGAGGATATAGTGTCTGATCGGGGTCCCCAGTTCACGTCAAGGGTCTGGAGGGCGTTCATGGAACGTCTGGGGGTCTCGATCAGCCTTACCTCGGGTTTTCACCCTGCGAGTAATGGGCAGGTGGAGAGAGTGAACCAGGATGTGGGTAGGTTTCTGCTGTCTTATTGCCAGAACCGGCCGGGGCATGGGCGGCATTCGTGCCCTGAGCCGAGATGGCTCAGAACTCACTCCGCCACTCCTCCACTAACCTCTCCCCCTTCCAGTGCGTACTGGGGTACCAGCCGGTTCTGGCGCCTTGGCATCAGAGTCAGATCGAGGCTCCTGCGGTGGACAACTGGTTCAGGCGCGCGGAGGAGACCTGGGACGCCACCATGTTAACCTTCAGCTGGCCGTGCTTCGCCAGAAAGCCAACGCAGACCGTTACTGCAGTGAGACCCCAGTTTTCGCACAGGGGAACCGGGTCTGGCTCTCGACCCTCCACCTGCCCATCCACCTGCTCTGCCGGAAGCTGGGGCCGCGGTTTGTGGGGCCATTTAAAGTCCTGAGGAAACTGATCGAGGTATGTTACAGGTTACAGCTTCCCCCAGATTACCGTATTAACCCCTTGTTCCATGTGTCTCTCCGCAGGCCGGTGGTGGCTGGCCCGCTCCAGGAATCTGAGGGGCGGGAGGTTCCTCCGCCCCCTCTGGACACTGAGGGGGCCCCAGCGTATTCTGTTCGATCCATACTGGATTAGTTGGATGTAATTTTGGGTAGAGCAGACATTTCCAGTCCTATTTATGATATAGTTTACAAAGATTATACCATTTAGAAAAATAATTTAGATGCATTTTCTTTTGTATATTTGAGTTTAACCATAATATTTGTTGTAATATTTGTTCGGTATTTTCTGGTGGATTAAAATGAAATTGAAACCAACTTTCAATGGCTTGTTATAAAAAATAGTGATATGTTTTAGATTATATTATTTTCAAATAACTGAAAGTGAGTTTGTAATCGTAATAAAGGGAAAAAGGCCATTCTTGAACATGGGATGAGACATTCTTACTAATCTGCTAGAGCAGAGGTTCCCAAACTTTTTATAGTCCCGTACCCCTTCAAACATTCAACCTCCAGTTGCGTACCCCCTCTAGCACCAGGGTCAGCTCACTCTCAAATGTTGTTTTTTTTGTCATCATTGCAAGGCTGCCACACACACACACACACACTATACGATACATTTATTAAACATAATAATGAGTGTGTATTTTTGTCACAAGCCGGGTCGTGGTAAGTGACAAAGAGCTCTTATGGAACCAGGGGACAAATAATAATATAATAATAATCAATAATTGTGCTCTTTATTTAGCCATCTTACATATAAAACCTTCAAATCAATCAAAAAATTGTGAGGTTAATGAGAAGGGTGTGCTTGAAGGGATGCTCATAACTCTGCAATGTAGGTTTGTACTGGAGAGAGTTTCAGTCTTAAATCCTTTTCCACACACAGTCTGTGTCTGTATTTAGTTTTCATACTAGTGAGGACCGAGAATCCACTCTCACATACGTACGTGGTTGCAAAGGGCATCAGTGTCTTAACAGTGTGATTTGCCAAGGCAAGAAACTGAGTGCAGCCCTATCCAGAAATCTGGCAGTGGCTTCTGATTAAATACAATTTTCACAGAACCACTTGTTGCAATTTCGATGAGGCTCTCTTGTTCAGATATTGGTAAGTGGACTGGAGGCAAGGCATGATAGGGATAACAAATCCAGTTGTTTGTGTCGTCCGTTCCAGGAAAGTACCTGCGTAATTGCGCACCCAGCTCACTCAGGTGCTTCACTATTTTATTTTTTTCTTTATTTAACTAGGCAAGTCAGTTAAGAACAAATTCTTATTTTCAATGACGGCCTAGGAACAGTGGGTTAACTGCCTGTTCAGGGGCAGAACGACAGATTTGTACCTTGTCAGCTCGGGGGTTTGAACTTGCAACCTTCCAGTTACTAGTCCAATGCTCTAACCACTAGGCTACGCTGCCTCTAACCACATTTGACATTGTCTGTAAGCTTGAGTTCCTTTGCACACAAAAAAATCATACAAAGATGGAAAGACCTTGTTAATGCAGGTAGAAAAGAGCTCCAACTTCTTAATCATAGCCTCAATTTTGTCCCACACATTGAATATAGTTGCAGAGAGTCCCTGTAATCCTAGATTCAGATCATTCAGGCCAGAAAAAACATCACCCAGATAGGCCAGTCGTGTGAGAAACTCATCATCATGCAAGCGGTCAGACAAGTGAAAATGATGGTCAGTAAAGAAACATTAAGCTCGTCTCTCAAATAAAAAAAATGTGTCAATACTTTACCCCTTGATAACCAGCGTATGTTGTAAAAGCGTTACATGGTCGCTGCCCATATCATTGCATAATGCAGAAAATACACGATAATTCAGGGGCCTTGCTATAAAAAAGAAACATTTTCACTGTAGTGTCCAAAACGTCCTTCAAGCTGTCAGGCATTCCCTTGGCAGCAAGGGCCTCTCGGTGGATGCTGCAGTGTACCCAAATGGCGTCTGGAACTGCTTGAGAGCAACTGCTTGGGAGCAACTGCTTGGGAGCAACTGCTTGGGAGCAACTGCTTGCACGCGTGTTACCACTCCACTATGTCTCCCTGTCATGGCTTTTGCGCCATCAGTACAGATACCAACACATCTTGACCACCAAAGTCCATTTGATGTCACAACAAAGCTGTCCAGTACTTTAAAAATATCCTCTCATGTTGTCCTGGTTTCCATTGGTTTGCAGAAGAAGATGTCTTCCTTAATTGATCCCCCATAAACGTAACGGACATATAGCAGAAGTTGTGCCAGGTCCGTCACGCCTGTTGACTCATCCATGCAACTTTTCAGGGAAGTTAGGAACCAATATACACAGGCAGTTAGGAAAGCTAAGGCTAGCTTTTTCAAGCAGAAATTTGCATCCTGTAGCACACACTCAAAAAAGTTCTGGGACACTGTAAAGTCCATGGAAAATAAGAGCACCTCCTCCCAGCTGCCAACTTCACTGAGGTTAGGAAACACTGTCACCACTGATAAATCCACTATAATTTAGAATTTCGATAAGCATTTTTCTATGGCTGGCCATGCTTTCCACCTGCCTACCCCTACCCCGGTCATCTGCCCTGCACTCCCCACAGCAACTCGCCCAAGCCTCCCTGATTTCTCCTTCACCCAAATGAGAAGGGTGTTAAGTTTGCTGAAAATAAACGCAGTTGACAGTGAGAGGACGTTTTTTTACTGAGTTTATATTGTGGATAAAGAGTTACCTGTCTAACAGAACACAGAGGGTGTTCTTTAATGGATGCCTCTCCAACATAATCCAGGTAGATTCAGGAATCCCCATGGCAGCTGTCTAGGACCCTTACCCTTTCAATCTTTACTAACGCCATCTTTACTGCTTTGAGTAAAGCCAGTGTGTCTATGTATGCGGATGACTCAAGACTATACACGTCAGCTACTACAGTGACTGAAATGACTGCAACACTTAACAAAAAGCTGCAGTTAGTTTCAGAACGGGTGGCAAGGAATAAGTTAGTCCTAAATATTTCAAAAGGCATTGTATTTGGGACAAATCATTCACTTAACCCTAAACCTCAACTTAATCTTGTAATAAAGAATGTGTAAATTGAGCAAGTTGAGATGACTCAACTGCTTGGAGTAACCCATGGATTGTAAACTGTCATGGTCAAAACATATTGATACAACAGTTGCTAAAATGGGGAGAAGTCTGTCCATCATAAGGAGCTGCTCTACCTTCTTAACAGCACTATCAACAAGGCAGGTACTACAGGCTCTAGTTTTGTTGCATCTGGACTACGGTTCAGTCATGTGGTCAGGTGCCACAAAGAGGGAATTAGGAAATTGCAATTGGCTCAGAGTAGGGCCACCCGGCTGGCCCTTGGATGTACATGTAGAGCTAGCATTAATGATATGCATGTCAATCTCTCCTGGCTCGAAGTGGAGGAGAGATTGACGTCATCACTACTTGAATTTATGAGAGCTATTGACATGTTGAAAGCATCGAGCTGTCCGTTTAAAATGCTAGCACACAGCTCAGACACCCATGGATACCCCACAAGACATGCCACCAGAGGTCTCTTCACAGTCCCCAAGTCCAGAACCAACTATGGGAGGCGCACAGTACTACATAGAGCCATGACTACATGGAACTCTATTCCACATCAGGTAACTGATGCAAGCAGTAGAATCAGATTTTAAAAATAGATACAAATGCACTTTATGGAACAGCAGGGACTGTGAAGCAACACAAACATAGGCACAGGCACATGCATACACACACACACAATAACATACACACACGTACACATGGATTTTGTGTTGTAGATATGTGGTAGTGGAGTAGGGGCCTGAGGGCACACACTTAGTGTGTTGTGAAATCTGTCATGAATGTATTGTAACGTTTTTAAAATTGTATAAAATTCCTTAATTTTGCCAGACCCCAGGAAGAGTAGCTGATGCCTTGGTAGCAGCTAATGGGGATCCATAATAAACCCCAGGAAGAGTAGCTGCTGCCTTGGTAGCAGCTAATGGGGATCCATAATAAACCCCAGGAAGAGTAGCTGATGCCTTGGCAGCAGCTAATGGGGATGCATAATAAATACAAATGGGAGTGGTTATAACATGCTAAGAACGGTCCTCTGAGTACATCAATAAAGGTTTGGTATACCTCAACTGGTATGCCATCCAGCCCTGGAGTTTCCCCAGACTTAGTAAAGGATTTAATTGCATCAAGAAGTCCCTCCTCTGTAATTTGGCCTTCACATGAGTCTTTCTGTACAGCTGCTAATTTTACATTATTATTTCAAATGAAATCCACACAATTAACTTTGGTTAGTGGAGATGGAGGAGACTGAAATGAAAACATAGGCTTAATGTACTTTACTTCCTCTTTCAAAATATTGTTCGGTGAATCATGGGTGACCTGGTAGTATTTCTATGTTGAAGATAAAAAAAAATATTTGGTTAATTTTTTCCCCATATACCATTCAGTTTCCTATATTTTTGATAATATATTTCACTTGATTTTTCTTGAATAAGTTCCTCAATTTTTTTTCCTCTGACTTATTCTGTGCCTCTATGGTACAGTTTTTATTGCTATCTATCTGTACTGTTAGTCCTTCTATATCCTTTGTTAATATGAACTTGTTTTAAAGATGAATATTGCATTGCATGGCCTCTAAGTGTTCCATACAATAAGGGGATCTGTTGTACCTATATCATGTCTGAAAAAGTCAGTTATAAATTCTTCTGTCCTTGTTAAAAAGAAGTTATCATCCAATAGGCTTTGATAAAATTTCCAATATCCTCGCCCACATGGAAATTCTGTAAGAGTAATGTATATGCCATTTCGTTTTTAGTTCGTTTTCTTTGATTAATCTTTCCCTGTTCATTCTTCTTCTTTTGCCGCCTTCACAATGATGTCTAGCTTATTCGATTCTTTTATTAGTTTGACTACAGCAATTTATCACTTGCACTATAAATACAACAAAGTCCCCCTTCTTCACTGTTAGTGTGTTGGAATCCTTCTCGTGAACGACATTCACTACAGACTGTGGAACATCCACTACCATCTCATCCCTGCATACTCCTTCAGCTATTTTCACTTCCTCCACATAGGACACCTGTTGGATGGCCCTGATCCTAGCTACTGCAACCTCCTTCATCCTTACATGGCACTCTGGGAATTTATGAATGTGATTCCCATCACAATTACAACGACATGCTTCATCTGACTCTTCAACTACTACATATTTATTCCTTTGACAAACACTTGCCACGTGTTCAAACTGTTTACAATTGTAACACTGCAGCGGTTTCTGTACATACGGTCTCACTTCATATTTCACATACCCAAGTTTCACATACCCAAGACTCGGGAGAACCACTTCACCAAACGACAGTAAACCCCATAGGTTTTGCTCCTTCTTTCCATCTATCATTCGGGTCAAGCGGCGTGCGTCTACCACTCCGGGCACGTTATCTCTAAACCACACAGATTCTATATTCAACAAGACACCGGAGATGACAACTTTAACAAGTGCCCTACTTTCCACATCATCTTGTAGAGACACAGAGCTTTCTCCTTTTGCGCTTTTGACACGCAAAATCTAAATCATACCGCTCCTGGTCACTCTGACCGATTCCACTTTTCCCCAATTCGTTTTTCACCATCTTCGAGATCGCAAACGGGTCACCCAAAAAACCATCATTGCTCGTGAATTTAATTTCAACCATAAACTGCTGTTCTTTTCTAACTTTAGCCTTTTTTACTCCACTCTTTGTCACCATCGTCCACTCATTCTCACCAACTGTACTTGCGCCAACAGAATCACACAACGCTTCGTCTTCCTCCATTGCTGGCGGTTGGCAACCAACTTTAAGGTGCATTACCATCACCAACTGGACTGGAGTGTGGACCTAGTTCATCTTTTTATTTTGTATGTGTATTTATTATGCATCCCCATTTGCTCCTGCCAAGGCAGCAGCTACTCTTCCTGTGGTTTATTATGGATCCCCATTAGCTCCTGCCAAGGCAGCAGCTACTCTTCCTGTGGTTTATTATGGATCCCCATTAGCTCCTGCCAAGGCAGCAGCTACTCTTCCTGTGGTTTATTATGGATCCCCATTAGCTCCTGCCAAGGCAGCAGCTACTCTTCCTGTGGTTTATTATGGATCCCCATTAGTTCCTGCCAAGGCAACAGCTACCCTTCCTGGGATGTATTATGGATCCCCATTAGTTCCTGCTAAGGCAACAGCTACCCTTCCTGGGATGTATTATGGATCCCCATTTGCTCCTGCCAAGGCAACAGCTACCCTTCCTGGGATGTATTATGGATCCCCATTAGTTCCTGCCAAGGCAACAGCTACCCTTCCTGGGATGTATTATGGATCCCCATTAGTTCCTGCCAAGGCAACAGCTACCCTTCCTGGGATGTATTATGGATCCCCATTAGTTCCTGCCAAGGCAACAGCTACCCTTCCTGGGATGTATTATGGATCCCCATTAGCTCCTGCCAAGGCAACAGCTACCCTTCCTGGGATGTATTATGGATCCCCATTAGTTCCTGCCAAGGCAACAGCTACCCTTCCTGGGATGTATTATGGATCCCCATTAGTTCCTGCCAAGGCAACAGCTACCCTTCCTGGGATGTATTATGGATCCCCATTAGTTCCTGCCAAGGCAGCAGCTACTCTTCCTGGGATGTATTATGGATCCCCATGAGTTCCTGCCAAGGCATCAGCTACTCTTCCTGTGGTTTATTATGGATCCCCATGAGTTCCTGCCAAGGCATCAGCTACTCTTCCTGGGGTTTATTATGGATCACCGTTAGTTCCTGCCACGGCAGCGGCTCCTCTTCCTGGGGATTATTATGGATCACCATTAGTTCCTGCCAAGGCAGCAGCTACTCTTCCTGGGGTTTATTATGGATCCCAATTAGTTCCTGCAAGGCAGAAGCTACTTTTCCTGGGATCCAGCAGAAATTAAGGCAGTAATATACATACATTATAATACATTTTTAAACATGAACAGACATTTTACAACAGATTTCACAATACATTAAGTGTGTGACCTCTGGCCAATACTCTGCTACAACACACAATCCAGATGTACGTGTGTGTATAGTGTGCATGTTATGTGTATTTATTTGTATGATTGTGTTTGTACATGTGTGTGTGACTCTTCACAGCCCTCGCTGTTCCATAAGGTGTATTTTTATCTGTTTTTTTTTAATCGGATTCTACAGTTACCTGATGTGAAATGTAGCCATGGCTCTATGTAGTACTGTGCTCCTCCCATAGTCTGTTCAGGACTTGGGGACTGTGAAGAGACCTCTGGTGCCATGTCTTGTGGGGTAAGCATGGGTGTCCGAGCTGTGTGCTAGTAGTTTAAACAGACAGCTCAGTGAATTCAACATGTCAATACTTACAAAAACAAGTAGTGATGAAGTTGATCTCTCCTCCACTTTGAGCCATGAGAGACTGACATGCATGTTATTAATGTTAGCTCTACATGTACATTTAAGGGCCAGCCGTGGTGCCTTGATCTTGGACAGGTCATCTTTCAATCACCCACATGGGTTAGTATGCTCCTAAAAAACAATGAGTAGATGGCAGAGACGGGACTTCAAACCAAGTTCTATTTTAGTGCCTGGCTACGCAGACGCCCATTGACGTGCGCGAACAGTTTGGATGACAAACTGGAACGTGGGTGGTTTGGTCAGCATGTTATAGCAGGTGGACTTGGACAGGTCCACCAACAGAAGATGCTGTTGACTTTGGACAGAGGAGGTGGCAGATGCCCAGTGCCAATAAAGAGACTTGATGAGGATCTGTTCTGCTTAAAGGAGAGTAACATCAATGGGATTTTATCACCACTGATGTTACAATGAACTGAGGCAGTTACAGATGAATGTATATGGACAAGGGGTATCCAAAGTGTAGATCGCAAACTATTAGTAGCTTGCAGTCCACATATGACGCTTGTGCGAGCATACTAGCCCACATAGGAGCATACTAACCCATGTGGGTGATTGAAAGATGTCTTAGCTGTGTCTGAATCCTGGCTAAGGAAGGCGACCAAAAACCGTGACATTTTCATTGCTAACTATAACATTTTCCGACAAGATAGAACTGCAAAAGGGGGCGGAATTGCAATCTACTGCAGAGATAGCCTGCAGAGTCCTCTCTTACTATCCAGATCTGTGCCCAAACAATACTTTTACAAATCCACCTTTCCAGTAACAAGTCTCTCACCGTTGCGGATTGCTATAGACCATCTTCTGCCCCCAACTGTGTCCTGGACACCATATGTGAATTGATTGCCCCCATCTATCTTTATAGCTCGTGCTGTTAGGTGACCTAATCTGGGACATGCTTAACACCCTGGCCATCCTATAATCTAAGCTTGATGCCCTCAGTCTCATACAAATGATCAATGAACCTACCAGGTACAACCCCAAATCCGTAAACACAGGCACCCTCATAGATATCATCCTAACCAACTTGCCCTCCAAATACACCTCTGCTGTCTTCAACCAGGATCTCAACGATCACTGCCTCATTGCTTGAGTCCGTAATGGGTCTGTGGTCAAACGACCACCCCTCATCACTGTCAAACGCTCCCTAAAACACTTCAGCGAGCAGGCCTTTCTAATCGACCTGGCCTGGGTATCCTGGAAGGATATTGACCACATTCCGTCAGTAGAAGATGCCTGGTTATTCTTTGAAAGTGCTTTCCTCACAATCTTAAATAAGCATGCCCCATTCAAAAAATTTAGAACCAGGAACAGATATAGCCTTGGTTCACTTCAGATCTGACTGCCCTTGACCAGCACAAAAACATCCTGTGGCGTACGGCATTAGCATCAAATAGCCCCCGTGATATGCAACTTTTCAGGGAAGTTAGGAACAAATATACACAGGCAGTTAGAAAAGCTAAGGCAAGCTTTTTCAAACCTAAATTTGCATCCTGCAGCACAAACTCCAAAAAGTTCCGGGACACTGTAAAGTCCATTGAGAATAAGAGCACCTCCTCCCAGCTGCCCACTGCACTGAGACTAGGAAACACTGTCATCATCGATAAATCACCGATAAATCCACAATAATTGAGAATTTCAATAAGCATTTTTATATGGCTGGCCATGCTTTCCACCTGGTCACCCCTACCCTGGTCAATAGCCCTGCACCTCCGACAGCAACTTGCCCAAGCCTCCCCCGTTTCTCCTTTACCCAAATCCAGATAGCTGATGTTCTGAAAGAGCTGCAAAATCTGGACCCCTACAAATCAGCAGGGCTAGACAATCTAGGGCTAGTCATCCTCTCTTTCTAAAATGCAACCCCTATTACTAGCCTGTTCAACCTCACTTTCGTATCATCTGAGATCCCCAAAGATTGGAAAGCTTCTGCGGTCACTCTATACCCAAACTGCTACAGACCTATATCTATCCTACCTGGCCTTTCTAAAGTCTTCGAAAGCTAAGTTAACAAACAGATCACCGACCATTTCTAATCCCACCGTACCTTCTCCGCTATGCAATCTGGTTACCGAGCTGGTCATGGGTGCACCTCAGCCACGCTCAAGGTCCTAAACGATATCATAACCGCCATCGATAAGAGACAATCCTGTGCAGCTGTATTCGTCGACCTGGCCAAGGCTTTCGACTCTGTCAATCACCACATTCTTATCGGCAGACTCAACAGCCTTGGATTCTCAAATGACTGCCTCGCCTGATTCAGCAACTACTAGATAGAGTTCAGTGTGTCAAATCGGAGGGCCTGTTGTCCGGACCTCTGGCAGTCTCTATGTATACTCTGTATACATCAATGATGTCGCTCTTGCTGCTGGTGATTCTTTGATCCACCTCTACGCAGATGACACTATTCTGTATACCTCTGGCCCTTCTTTGGACACTGTGTTAACCTTCAGACGAGCTTCAATGCCATACAACTCTCCTTCCGTGGCCTCCAACTGCTCTTAAATGCAAGTAAAACTAAATGCATGCTCTTCAACTGCCTGCACCTGCCCGCCCTTCCAGCATCACTACTCTGGACGGTTCTGACTTAGAATATGTGGACAACTACAAATACCTAGGTGTCTGGTTAGACTGTAAACTCTCCTTCCAGACATTACACATCTCCAATCCAAAATGAAATCTATAATCGGCTTCCTATTTCGCAACAAAGCATTCTTCCAAACATACCCTCGTAAAACTGACTATCTTGCCGATCCTTGACTTCGGCGATGACATTTACAAAACAGCCTCCAACACTCTACTCAGCAAATTGGATGCAATCTATCACAGGGCCATCTGTTGTTTCACCAAAGCCCCATATACTACCCATCACTGCGACCTGTATGCTCTCGTTGGCTGGCCCTCGCTTCATATTCATCACCTAACCCATTGCCTCCAGGTCATCTACAAGTCTCTGCTAGGTAAAGCCCCGCCTTATCTCAGCTCACTGGTCACCATAGCAGCACCCACCCATAGCATGCGCTCCAGCAGGTATATTTCACTGGTCACCCCCAAAGCCAACACCTCATTTGGCCGCCTTTCCTTCCAGTTCTCTGCTGCCAATGACTGGAACGAATTGCAAAGATCACTGAAGCTGGAGACCCATATCTCCCTCACTAAATTTAAGCACCAGCTGTCAGAGCAGCTCACAGATCACTGCACCTGTATATAGCCCATCTGTAAATAGCCCATCCAGCTACCTCATCCCCATACTGTTATTTTTTTGTTGTTGCCCTTTTGCACCCCAGTATCTCTACTTACCCATTCATCTTCTGCACATATATCAGTCCAGTGTTTAATTGCTAAATTGTCATTATTTTGCCACTATGGCCTATTTATTGCCTACCTCCCTTATCTTACCTCATTTGCACACACTGTATATAGACTTTTTCTCTATTGTGTTCTTGGCTGTATGAATGTTTACTCCATGTGTAAGTCTGTGTTGTTGTTTGTGTCGCACTGCTTTGCTTTATCTTGGCCAGGTCGCAGTTGTTAATGAGAACTTGTTCTCAACTAGCCTACCTGGTTAAATAAAGGTGAAATATAAAACAATATAAAAAATATGAATGAGGTCCACACTCCAGTCCAGTTGGTGGCGGTAATGCACTTTAAAGTTGGTTGCCAACAACCATATAATATCCACAGAAGAAGAAGAAGAAGCAGAAGAAGAAGAGCACGATAAGCAATTCTGAAAGTACATGATTTTTTTTTCATGTGTTCCATTGCAAACTGTCAGAAACAGTTTACATGGTAATTTTCAAGTGTACTAGTCTCAGTTCGCTTTGTAAGCAATACACACTTCCAATTGTTGTAGGAAATAGATTACAGTTTTTAACATTCTACCGGGTATTCTACATTCCAGCTAGTTTCTTCTAAGCTGGCATGTTACTGCACTGGCAACAGCTCTCCCCACTGCGAGCGGAAAAGGCTGATTTTTCAGCCTTCTCTAAAGGGATTAGAATGACGGAGTACCAAGTTAGTGAAACCAAGCCTCTGCAGGAGTATGCTTGATATAAGATAGATGCTAGTCCTGTTGAACTGACAACTGTTGGTAGTCCTGTTGAACTGACAACTGTCTGAGTTGTCAGACAACTGTTGACTCCCAAATATGGATTCCATACCTGATATATTTTATTTAACTAGGCAAGTCAGTTAATAACACATTCTTATTTACAATGACAGGCTAGGAACAGTGGGTTAACTGCCTTTTTCAGGGGCAGAATGACATATTTTTGCCTTGTCAGCTCTGGGATTCGATCTAACAACCTTCCGGTTACTGGCCAAACCCTCTAACCACTAGGCTACCTGCAGCCCTGGTGGAAACATTCTCCTTGAAATCCCCTGATCATTTCCAACACAGTTAAAAGCTGCATCAACCTGAAGTTGAAGACTCACCTTTGAGCGATTCTCTCTAATATTGAACTATTTAACAAACGTTTGTATTATTTTAACATGGAGAATAATTAAATTAAAAGTGTGCATTGATCCTGATTGTGCGGACATTTCAAACCATTACATCATGGAGAGTAATGACATAAAGGAATAGTTGGTTTGAAGTACACTGGAACAGATGCTCCCCATGTTGATGTTTTACCACCCTCAGGTGGGCTGTCTGAAATGGTGGTGGTAAAAGCAATCATCTGTTTTATAAAGGGAATTGGGAATTGCCCCTCTGGTGAGAAAGATATTACAGGCCTCCCTCAACAGCCTATGCTTCTTTATAAGCCTTTTTAACACCAGGAAAAAAAGGTATCAAGAGAGATAACTATACCTGGCCTTTACAATTTCATCTTGAGACCAAGCTTGCTGTCATGGTGCTTCAACAGGAAAGGGGAGAGAAGGGGAACATAACTTTTGGGGGGGGGGGGGGCAGGACCGGGGTTGGGAAAACCTTGTGCTAAAATGAAATATAAATGTAATGTAAGGACACATGTTTTCTAGAGGGAAATGTGGTGGTGTGGTGTACTCAGACACGCAGAGGTGCAAACAAGATGCTCAGCCGGAGTGTCTCGGCTTACCATCTATCTGTTTCAGAGAGCTGAGGCATTAATACAGATATATCCCTGCCTTAGAATGTCGAGTAGCAAAGTGCACTTATAAAGGCATGGGTTCTCTCAAGGCCACGGCTAATTCACCACTTTACTGTCTAATATCAGTGCTGCTCGCTTAGGCTTTCTCACAAAATCAGCAGAGTGATTGCATAGAGTATAATACTGTATACGCCATTTAGCAGACGCTATTATCCAAAGCACCTTCCAGTCATGCATGCATACGTTATTTTTGTATGGGGGTGTCCCAGGAATCGAACCCACTATCCTGGCTTTACAGGAGCCATGGGCTACCAACCAGAGCAAAGCCAGCCCAGCCCCCAAAACCCAGCCTCAGCCCCCAAAACCCAGCCTCAGCCCCCAAAACCCAGCCTCAGCCCCCAAAACCCAGCCTCAGCCCCAGCCCAGCTCCAGAGAGCTGGGTTTAGGATTAGTTATCATTTGCAGAATGTAATAGCAGTCTGGGTGTGCTCCCGTGAATTGATTAGCGAGCAGGCAGGCAGGCAAGGCTCAGGCTCTGTCTGGGGAGAGGATTGTTCACCTGTAATTCATCACTTCTATTACTGAGATGGTCATCCTTCCCTCCTCCATAATTCTCTTCTTCCCTCTTTCCATCATTCCCTCCTCAACAAGCTTTCATCGTCTCACTGCAGTATTAGACATTCATACACGTTCTCCACGTCAAATTTCAAAGTTGGTTCAACTGTGAAATTTCAAAGTGTTTTTGTTACTTCTGCTGCTCTGTATCGTTCCAGTTCTCCAAACATGAAATGTCAAATTTAAGGGTTATGTTTTAGGCACTCATTCCAAATGGTTACGGTTTGGGTTACGGTTTGGGAGAGGGTTAAAACATGAAGGTTTCTATTTGTATTTATTGTGGATCCCTATGCTGCCTTGGCAGCAGCTACTGGTCCGGGGGTCCAGCAAAATGCAGGTATTTATATACAATTAAAACGTCCACAACACCCTAGCAAAACCCAAGCTTACTTGATGGGAATAGCGCTCACTGTTGCCCACCAGTAGCCGTTTTTGAAGACATTTCCCAACATCATCAGGACATCGATAGATGTCAAATTTGGATGTCAATCTTAAACCACTTGGATGCCCTTCTTCCCTGCCAGCTTCAGGCATCTCTGGAGTATCAATCAACTCACAGGGACGTTTAAAAATAACACCTGCATTTGTATCATTAAGAAATGACTCCTCTACACTCTTTTTTATTTATTTATTTGATTCATATATAATTTATGTAACCAGGGAAGTCACATTGGGATTGACATTCTCTTTTTCGAGACCCTTTTCAAGCCCCTTATTCGCCTTCTTGTCCCTGAGGACGTCATGAAGCAAAACGGAACTTATCCACATCAACGCTAATTTGCACCTGCCTCACTCACTGAAATACATGAATCTTTTCATGCACCGTTGGAGGCCGATTCTAAATGACAGCTTCAGGTATGAAATTAGAACCCCCCCCCACATATATGTAAATTCCTTTGTCTAATGTAAGTATTATCATTACACAGGTTTGTGGTATATTTATAGAGGACTGAATCATATTAACGTCTATAATGTGAAACTGTATTTTCTCGAAACGGATGAGATAAAGGCAGGGGTGAAGGGTCAAATCAACCCTCAATATCAGTATGGACACATTCTGTGAATGTTTGATAGAATAATAATATTTCAGTCATCTCTACTGTATCTTACATATTAGGGTCAGGAAGGTTACTATTATTCTCTATACATTCTCCTTCCCCTATAACATTTGCTGATGATGCTGTTTCCTGTTCATCTGACTGCATGATGTTTGTTGTGCTTTACACTGTCTATCCATCTGTGTCAAACTGACAGTTGCTGACGGTACAATAAAGACAGCCAATTGGTAGCCCTGCTTCCCTTATCAAAGTCAATCTACTGTACCATGTCAGCCTTAATTATGTTTTGGATGAAAAGATTATATAGGATATGAGAGAAACTGTCATTCCAGATTAGATAATTGGATTCCTCCCCTCTCACTCCCTGTCTCTCTTACTGTCTCTCTCTCTCTCTCTCTCTCTCTCTCTCTGTCTCTCTCTCTCTCTCTCTCTCTCTCTCTGTCTCTCTCTCTCTCTCTCTCTCTCTCTCTCTCTCACACACACACACAAACACACACTCTTTCTCACTCTCTCTCTCTCTCTCTCTCTCTCACACACACACAAACACACACTCTTTCTCACTCTCTGTCTCTCTCTCTCTCTCCCTCTCTCGCTTGCTCTCTCTCGCCACTCCTCCTCCTAACAAACACATCAAAACTGGATCCAAGCAATGAAGTTCCAAATAAAAGAGAAAACAATCTATAAAGCCATGGAGAGTATGTTATTGTGGCATCATAAAGTGTCAACTAATAAAAGTTATTGCCCAGAACACAGTGGTCAAATCTGTATCTTCATTGTGTGTGTGTGTGTGTGCACGTGTGTGTGCGTGCGCGCGTGTGTGTGATATTCAGGCAATTAGCACCCTGAGGAGTGAAGGTTCTGGAAGTGAGTGTGGGATATATTACACATATTAGCTAGTCGTTGCTTCAAGCGGGCTTTTCCCCACACCGTCTTTTACTTGATTCCTCTCATACAGCTGTGCTGTGACAGCCATTACCTGTGATAGATTTAGCAATAGAACTTTGTTCTCTATTATTGCCTGTATTCATATCAACAGACAGACAGATAGATAGATAGTGTCGAACATAGAAATAGAATCCATTGGATTCTATTACTATGGTGTCGAATCTAGACTGCATACAGATAGGTTCTACTTAGATGCAGCAGATTGATAGATACTTTTTGAATCCCCACGTAGAAATGCATTCATTTAATCTCTTCTGTGAAAACTATATGGCTAGGCACTACTCCACCTTAGCACTCTTCTCTTTAATGCATACACTCCCCTGCTCTATGATGCATACACTCCCCTGCTCTATTGCCTAACACAAGGACCAACCGATGTCACCAAGACGAACCGCTGAACAAAGCTCATTTAAAACTCCCCTCATGTCATGTCCCATTTGGCTCTGAACATATGCAAACACCTCCTTGAATTAGCCAACCACACTCTCCCTGCATACATTAATTGATCTCTTGGCTTTGGTTGACGGAGTTTCAATTGCAGGAAATGGGGGAAGGATAACCACAGTCAGACCTAGGGTAATTCAAAGTCAAGAGCCCTTTGGTAAAGAGATGAACTGCCATGGGATATTATTGCATTGACTACCAAGATGGTGGACGAGTCATTATAAATGACCTATTACCCAAACCTTGACGAAATGACACATGTTGATAGGATCCCTCAAAAATAATCATATATATTATTATTCTCCTCGCCAATCCCCTGGTTTACCTTTGGAACGCTCATCTGTAGCATTTACGTTTAAGTCCATTAGTCTATCGGACACTATTCAAGGAAGTCATGATGCTCAGCTGTTTAGTTAATGAGCAGTTCCAATTTCGAAGATCCAATAGCACAGTTTTCCCCTTTTAATACTGTAGCTGTAACCTGCCTTCAGCTATGCAAATTGTCAATGCGCCCACACACCCACAGTAAAATCATGCATCTCTCCCGCATTGTGTCTGAGAGTTCAGCATAATATTGTCTTGGCTCAGTTTATTTGGCTCCTTAACTCTGCAGTCAGCATCAGGCCGGGTTTGTCCCAAATGACACCATATTCCCCATGTAGTGCACTTCTTTTCACCAGGTGCAATAGGGCTCTGGTCAAAAGTAGTGCACTGTATAGGGAATAGGGTGCCATTTGGGACCATGTTCCCTAGTTCTAAAACAAGTACTAGTGTATGGGGGTGTGTGGTGTAGAAAGGGTCTGGGATCAGTCCTGTCATGTTGATTTTGCAGCATTCAGCACTGTGAGACAGTGATATGAATAATGTATCTCTTTATAAGTGTCTCAACCTCTATAGATTTCACACTGTTCCTTAACCATGGTGATCAATAAGGTTTCTTGGGAAATAAGTAGCTATTGATCAGAGCAGGGATGAGAAGTGTCCCCTGGAGTGGACTGGAGGGGGTGAGATGAGAAGTCTCCCCCGGCGTGGACTGGAGGGGATGAGATGAGAAGTGTCCCCCGGAATGGACTGGAGGGGGTGAGATGAGAAGTGTCCCCCGGAATGGACTGGAGGGGGTGAGATGAGAAGTGTCCCCCGGAATGGACTGGAGGGGGTGAGATGAGAAGTGTCTCCCAGAATGGACTGGAGGGGGTGAGATGAGAAGTGTTCCCCGGAATGGACTGGAGGGGGTGAGATGAGAAGTGGACTGGAGTGGATAAGGGTATGGGGACCTTCCTGGGCTCTGCACAGCAGAAGCAGCCCCCATCCATACCCTCCTCCACAGACCATTCCATCTCTTTATTCCTCCATCTCATTATCCACCTCCACACCTCCCTTTATCCCCCACCCACATCCATCCACCTCCCTTCTCTCCCTCCATCCATCCATCCCCCAGCCACCTAGCCAGAGAGGCACTGATGGATCTCACGGCCAAACCAACTTATTTCCCCAAGATGCCCAATCCGATTTGAGAGAATAAAAGCTCTGGAAGATTTATGTGGCTGGGCGAGAGAAGGCTACACAGCAGATACCTCTAGGCCTCTTAGTTCACATCTCATATTAATTTATTATGAATGCATTAAGGAGTCTAAAGCGTGCTAAGGGATATTAAATGTAAAACCAGATTACATCCGAGCCTGAAAATGTTGTTTGAATGACAACCGCTCACACACAAAGGAAACACGAAAACAACACATTTTTCTAATAATAGTTGTCTGTGCTATTTTCACAAATTACCATGTTGTTTATTTCAAATTGACTGAAACCGATTAGCTATCTATCTACAGTATAAGAGTCATATGACACTAGCCTGGTCTGTTAGCGCTGTTTAGCCTGGCAATGACCATACACTGACCAAAAATAATTTGGTCCTGATGTGATGTCCCTAAATTCCTCCATACTCCTCTAATATTTGATGCATCATATCAATTATGCTGGTATTCCTTCCATGATTCAAAAACAGTAGGAGCTATAGCTGTACTAATCGGGCTAATAGGACCCAGTCAGTGGAATCCTGTAACGCACTGTGAAATGCGTTTCTCTATGCTATTAAAATCCAAACACAGAAGCCCTGATGTGTAGAGAGGAAGAGAGAGAGAGAGAGAGAGAGAGAGAGAGAGAGAGAGGTTCATAACTTGGACCACAGAGTGCAGCGAGGCATGAAAACAAACCAGAGAAACCTGACCTGTTATTAGCACATAGTTAATGTTGTCTCTGAAGAGTTATTAATTAAGAGCTTGTCTCAGACCTGTAAACATCAACAGGATTAAAGATTAAAGCTGTTGTTTTATAAGAGTAAATCACGGGGAGCTGGTCTTAGATCAGTGACTAAACTCCTAGTTATGGAGGAGGACTTAATGACTGTATAAAGATACATCCTGTCTAGTTGAGATCTGATCATAATAATAATAATAATAAGAAGAAGAAGAAGAAGAAGAAGAAGAAGAAGAAGAAGACTAATTTGGATAATTAGGATGATAGATGACAGAGGGGATATACATTACATGCCTTTGTATAATTTAGTTATATGTACAAAGAACTTTTGTGTATATTTCCCGTCAATTCCGTTCGTCCTTGCTCGACTCTGTTTACTCCAGAGAATCTAGGTAGAACAGTGTTTGTTGTTGGTCATCTATGATCTCTATAGGCAAGCAAATGCATTTTCTGATTTCAACATCCTCCTTGGATATTTTAAAATAAGATTGTCTGAAGCGTTGTTATGTACCTGGGAGAAGATGGGAAGGAAGAGAAGAGACCATCACTTTATTCTGAAGTATAACTGTGGGATAACATGATTTATACACCAGCAAAAACAGCGCTGGCAGGCAACAAACTCTCCAAAGCATCAGTGACCACGTTTACATTCACACCAATATCCCCGTTATTATTGACGCATATAAACATAATATCCAGTTACTATTCGGGATACTCAAGTAATCTGTTTTTGAGTTGACGCATTTAAACATCATATCCCGTTTACAATAACCAGAAAAAGCTTGTATCACAGTAATGAGAAACCTGGATAAGATGCCTGTGATATCTGATCCAAGACGGGATACTGTGGCATGTTAACATCTTTGCGGTCTGGATGTTGTGTGAAAAAGTAGGCTACCTGCGCAGTTCGCTCCACTATAATAATTGAATAATAACTAAAATAACTAACTACTAAAATTAATTTACTACAATTTACTACTGGCTACTTTCACCTAAATGTAGCCAAGTTGTTGCTTATAATTTCACGACATTTGGTAGGCCATGTGTATGTTCAACTATAGTTTAATACATGCATCTTTAATACATACAGCTTATAACTTGTTGCCCCAGAAGACTACATAAAGTAGTGCTCACCAGAATAATGTCATATGTCAATAGAATGAGTGCATTAGTAATGTAGTTAACACCGGTAAAGTTTTCTGTTTCGTTTAGTGACCAGGGAGAAAACACAATAACTCCAAAACAGTGAAACGATTGGTCTGGTGCAACACGTTCAAATGACATCAGTTTGACCGATATTAAGGAAATGAAAAGCTGAGAAAGCCATTAAACACTGATAAGACTTCAGTTCCTCTTCGGTGCATACTTTATGTGATGGAATGCTGTCTGCTTGTGTAGCAGTGTCAAAGATAACAATTACACGCGCATTCGCATTTTCTCGAGAGATGCTCCAAGAAATAAATAATATTTCTCCACTCCTGTTCCCAAGACAAAATTAACATGTGTTGTATAATTTCACCGCACGAAATGTATAATTCTGCAGGAGAGAGGTTATGGGCCTACAGTCAGTGTCCACATTTCAGTTACTATTCCATTTAACCCTTATACTTAAATGAGTAATATTCTGTTTATTCATGGTTACAGGGATACTCATGAGTGGGATATCAAAGGTGCATGTAAACAGCTTATCCAGAATAAGACTGGATATACAGTACCAGTCAAAAGTTTGGACACACCTACTCATTCAAGGGTTTTTCATTATTTTTACTATTATCAACATTGTAGAATAATCATCAAAACATGATATAACACATATGGAATATTTTAGTAACCAAAAAAGTATTTTATATTTGAGATTCTTCACAGTAGCCACCCTTTGTCTTGATGACAGCTTTGCACACTCTTGGCATTCACCTGGAATGCATTTCAATTAACATGTGTGCCTTGTTAAAAGTTCATTCGTGGAATTTCTTTCCTTCTTAATGCATTTGAGCCAATCAGTTGTGTTATGACAAGGTAGGGGTGGTATACAGAAGATAGCCCTATTTGGTAAAAGACCAAGTCCATATTATGGCAAGAACAGCTCAAATAAGCAAAGAGAAACGACAGTCCATCATTACTTGAAGTCAATCTGGACAATTTCAAGAACTTTGAAAGTTTCTACAAGTGCAGTCGCAAAAACCATCAAGCGCTATGATGAAACTGCCTCTCACGAGGACCGCCACAGGAAAGGAAAACCCAGAGCTACCTCTGCTGCAGAGGATAAGTTCATTAGAGTTAACTGCACCTCAAATTGCAGCCCAAATAAATGCTTTACAGACATCAAGTAACAGACATGTCAACATCAACTGTTCAGAGGAGATTGCATGAATCAGGCCTTCATGGTCAAATCGCTGCAAAGAAACCACTACTAAAGGACACCAATAAGAGGAAGAGACTTACTTTGCCCAAGAAACATGGGCAATGGACATTAGACCGGTGGAAATCTGTCCTTTCGTCTAATGAGTCCAAATTTGAGATTTTTGGATCCAACCACTGTGTCCGTGAGACGCAGAATAGATGAACGGATGATATCTGCATGTGTGGTTCCCACCGTGAAGCATGGAGGAGGAGGTGTGAGGGTGTGTGGGTGCTTTGCTGGTGACACTGTCTGTGATTGATTTAGAATTCAAGGCAAACACAGCATTCTGCACTGATATAACTTTCCATCTGATTTGTGCTTAGTGTGACTATCAACCCAATTTAGATGGTTTTGGATGAGTTTGACCGTAGAGTGAAGGAAAAGCAGCCAACAAGTGCTCAGCATATGTGGGAACTCTTTCAAGACTTTTGGAACAGCATTCCAGGTGAAGCTGGTTGAGAGAATGCCAAGAGTGTGCCAAGCTGTCATCAAGGCAAAGGGTGGCTACTTTGAAGAATCTAAAATATATATTTAAAAAAAAACAATTGTTTGGTTACTACATGATTCCATATGTGTTATTGCATAGTTTTGATGTCTTCACTATTATTCTATAATGTAGGAAATAGTCAAAATAAAGAAAAACCCTTGAATGAGTAGGTGTGTCCAAACTTTTGACTGGTACTGTATACTAAGCTGGATATATGTGTCACACCCTGACCATAGTTTGCTTTGTATGTTTCTATGTTTTGGTTGGGCAGGGTGTGATCTGAGTGGGCATTCTATGTTGGATGTCTTGTTTGTCTATTTCTATGTCTGGCCTGATATGGTTCTCAATCAGAGGCAGGTGTTAGTCATTGTCTCTGATTGGGAACCATATTTAGGTAGCCTGGGTTTCACTGTGTGTTTGTGGGTGATTGTTCCTGTCTCTGTGTTTTGCACCAGATAGGACTGTTTTAGGTTTTCGCACGTTTGTTGTTTTGTTAGTTTATTCGTGTACAGTTTCTTTATTAAAGTACAATGAATGAACTTCACCTAAAGAAAACCGTTACAATATGCTAGATTTATGCTATCATCCAGAATACTGTGAGCATGTAAACGTGGACACTGTGTATTGCTCCAGAGAGAATAAAGCATTTTTAGTCTACTGAATTGAATTTACTTGTAATAAGTTTAGAGTACATTTAAGTTCTCTGAAAAATGACTGTATTCTTTTAGTTGATATGTGAGTATCTCTCTATTGAAGAAACAACATAACATATATTACAGTTTAGGACTTTAATTACAGTTTTAAATTGTATTTTCTTAACAGTACTTCAGAGTACTTTCCAATTCTATAATCAGTGTATAACTGTATATGACACATTTCAATAATTTTCTTATAAATGTGCGTTTTCTACATAATTTCAGTCCATTTTAGTATCCCTGCTTGCAGATAGTAATCCAGAGATGATGAAGACAGACCACCAGCTGCCAGCTGTTGGATAATGAAGGTTTTTAATGCATTCTTTGGCGGATTGACTGCCGCTATCGAGGGACATATACAGCCACAGTTTATGACCATTGAGCTCATACCCTGCCAATTAAATTGGCTTTTCAGTTTTCAGTTCCAAACTGAGGGAGAATCAGGAAGAGAATACCTCCCACTGGTTGGTCGCATCTGATTGGTCGAGGTGGCCAAGTGCTGGATTAATTGCTATTGTCATAACGTCACAGCAACGCAAGGCTATTATCCTGATGGTGAGCGTTCATCATGTACCAGCCCCAGCTTGAGGCACCAGGCCCCAGCGTAGTGTGCTGTAGCACGAGCTACTAGCACCACTAATCATTCCTGTGCATCCTGTTTTACATAGCATCTCTGCCTCCCTGCTCCTTAATCAAGCCCAGACCAGCTCCACAGGACTACAGACAGCGCTGCACTTAGTCTTCACTGATGGCTGAATGAAACAGAGTAACATCAAGACCCACCGCAAGGATCAGAGAATGGCCAGAATATGAATATGCTGCTGCCCGCAGACCTGTGTTCAAATACTATATATATTTTAAAATCTAATATTTATATAAGCTCGATCAATACGTGATTAAGCTTGCCTGGCGCAATGGAACTAATATTAACGTGCAAACGTAATTGTAACGGCCGTCGTCTTCCTCTTCTGAGGAGGAGTAGGAAATATCGGACCAATATGCAGCGGGGTAAGTGTTTGTAATATTTATTACACTGAACACAGAGAACAAACAAACAAGCGAATAAAGAAAAACCGAAACAGTCCCGTATGGTGAAAAACACTGAAACGGAAAATAACCACCCACAAACAAGAGTGGGAAAACAGGCTGCCTAAGTATGGTTCTCAATCAGAGACAACGATTGACAGCTGCCTCTGATTGGGAACCATACCAGGCCAAACACATAGAACTATAAACACAAGAACAAAACATAGAATGCCCACCCCAACTCACGCCCTGACCAACCTAAAATAGAGACATACAAAAGGAACTAAGGTCAGGACGTGACAGTAATAATAGTTGCGATAGTGCAAACCTAATATCTGAACCCAGATCTGGCTGCCCAGCCTCCAGGACAGATTTACATAGAGCAGGTAATTGGGCTCAGTGGCAGGAATAATAGCAGGACCAGGCTGTAAGAGGCCAATCATACTGCTTCAGAGCTACTAAATAAGTCCTCTAGTCTTCGTAACAGAAAGCTTAAGCTAAATGCTTTGTTCCATACATACAGTATGATTTATATACAACATTTTGGAAACTTCTACTGTGTCAGAGTCCAGAAATTGGGACAGTTGTTGCTCAATATGCAATATTTCACTAGAATGGCGTTGTAAACAACAGCCAATTTTCTGGGACATAGACATGTCTTATATCATCTGAAAGCTTAAATGATTGTTAATCTAAATGCAGTGTCCAATTTACAGTAGCTATTACAGCTGAAACATTCCATGCTATTGTTTGAGGATAGTGTTACAACAACATAACACTGGTTAACTGGTATGTTACATTCACCTCTGACGGTAAATAATGTACTTACTGTACATTCAGTAGTCTCTGATCTGTCATCCTGAGGGTCCCAGAGATCAAATGTAGCATGTTCAATAAAATAAATATTGATATCCTAAAACGATCCATGTTGTATATAGTGGTTTGCATGAATTTAGACTCTTTTGTGATTCATATACAGTCTTTTGTGCCTCTCAACAATGGACCTCACTGAATAAAGCACGTGTTTGCGTGTTTGAGGACTATGTTATTTAAGCAATAAGGCCCGGGGGGCGTGGTATATGGCCAATATTACAACGCTAAGGCCTGTTCTTACCATGGCTAAGGCCTGGATACAGCCATTACCCGTGGTATATTGGCTATATACCACAAACACCCGAGGTGCCTTATTGCTATTATAAACTGGTTACCAACATAATTAGAGCAGTAAAAATACATATTTTGTCATACCTGTGGTATACAGTGATTTAGCCAGCAGCATACCACCCTGCTTACCACTGCTGGCTTGCTTCTGATGCTAAGCAGGGTTGGTCCTGGTCAGTTCCTGGATGGGGAGACCAGATGCTGCTGGAAGTGGTGTTGGAGGGCCAGTAGGAAGCACTCTTTCCTCTGGTCTAAAACAATACCCCAATGCCCCAGGGCACTGCCCTGTGTAGGGTGCCTTCTTTCGGATGGGACGTTAAACGGGTGTCCTGACTCTCTGAGGTCATTAAAGATCCCATGACACTTATTGTAAGAGTAGGGGTGTTAACCCCGGTCTCCTGGCTAAATTCCCAATCTGGCCCTCAAACCATCACGGTCACCTAATAATCCCCAGTTTACAATTGGCTCATTAATCCCCCTCCTCTCCCCTGTAACTATTCCCCAGGTCGTTGCTGCAAATGAGAATGTGTTCTCAGTCAACTTACCTGGTAAAATAATGGATAAATTAAAAAATATACCACAGCTGTCAGCCAATCAGCATTCAGGGCTCAAACCACCCAGTTTATAAACTATATCAACAACAGAACAGAATAGAAAAGTGGGTCCTCTATTTCAGGGGACCGATTGCTCTCTCTTTGAGGAGAAACCGGCTGTCCCCTTTATATATCCCCTTGTTCTGATTAGATTACTGGCCAACTTCTTTTGGAACGGGTGTTAAGTACACTCATGAATCTTGTTATTTTCCCCCAAATGGGGCTCCGTCAGGTCGCCTTAGATTAATGATCCTCTCTACTGTGTTAGCCTGTCTCTTCCAGGCCCGCGTTCCCATTCACCCTGGGCTAATGCAAGTTCATTTCCACTCTCCCAGCAGATGAATACTGGGGACTGGGCCTCTCACTAGGGCTGGAACAAAAGAGAGTTGTAAAGGCACCAACACTTCATTAGCTATTCCTCCCAGCTGTAATGGATATAAAGGCAAGGTTTGAGTCCCAAATGGCACCCTATTCCCTATTCCCTATGGGCCCTGGTCAAATGTAGTGCACCAGTGCCATTTGGGACATAACCAGGGATTCTGCACAGATTGGATGGGGAATTGTTCCCTAATCAGTTTTATACATGATTTATTTGCTCAGGTGTTTTTTCCCACCCATGGGTGGTTAACTGAGCTCATATTGCTCACACAGTCCTCATTGGATTTCAACTATAGAGTTCAAATTAGGACACTCTTCTACTTTAAACTTCTTCAGGATCAGTGGGTCCCCCACGGGACGGTTTAGCTAACGTAGGCTAATGCGATTAGCATGAGGTTGTAAGTCAATTTCCCAGGACATAGACATATCTGATATTGGCAGAAAGCTTAAATTATTGTTATTCTAACTGCACTGTCCAATTTACAGTAGCTATTACAGTGAAATAATACCATGCTATTGTTTGAGGAGAGTGCACAGTTATGAACTTGAAAAGTTATTAATAAACCAATTAGGCATATTTGGGCAGTCTTGATACAAAATGTTGAATAGAAATGCAATGGTTCATTGGATCAGTCTTAAACTTTGCACGTACACTGCTGCCATCTAGTGACCAAAATCTAAATTGTGCATGGGCTGGAATAATACATTATGGCCTTTCTCTTGCATTTCAAAGATGATGGTACAAAAAAAACACACAAAAACAGTAGTTTTTTTTCTTTGGATTTTCTTTTACCAGATCTAATGTGTTATATTCTCCTGCAATCATTTCACATTACCACAAACTGCAAAGTGTTTCCTTTCAAATGGTGTCAGAATATGCATATCCTTGTTTCAATGCCTGAGCTACAGGCAGTTAGATTTGGGTATGTAATTTTTTGCGTAAATTGAAAAAAAGGGGCAGATCCCTTAAGAAACTTTGTGGAAGCAGACTGGAGTGTATTGTTACCAGACTGAAGAGGAATGAACTGACTGCAAAACAACAAGCTGCTGCACTTTGCTGTGTCAGTAATAACTACAGTGTTCATAATTGTCACACCATGATCTGTTTCACCTGTCTTTGTGCTTGTCTCCACCCCCCTCCACATGTCGCCCATCTTCCTCATTATCCCCAGTGTATTTATACCTGTGTTCTCTGTTTGTCTTTTGCCAGTTTGTTTTGTTTCGTCAAGCCTACCAGCGTTTATCCCGTGCTCCTGTCTTTCTCTAGTTCCTGTTTTCTAGTTTTCCCGGTTTTGACCATTCTGCCTAGCCCTGAGCCTGCCTGCCATTCTGTACCTTTCGGACTCTGCTCTGGATTACTGACCTCTGCCTGCCCCTGACCTGTTGTTTTCCTGCCCCCGTATTTGTAATAAACTTTTGTTACTTGGAAACTGTCTGCATCTGGGTCTTCTCCTGAGCCTTGACAATAATGTTTCTAAAAGTTAGACCATAGTTTTACAAGCATGTTTCATTATCAAAGAATACAAATCACAGTGGTGAAACATAATCACATTTCCGTAGTCTTCTTCGGAAAGTATTCAGACCCCTCGACTTATTTCCACATTCCACTGTACTTTGCTCCATTCATCTTTCCCCTTGATCCTGACTAGTCTCCCAGTCCCATACTTCACCGTAGGGATAGTGCCAGGTTTCCTCCAGACGTGAAGCTTGGCATTCAGACCAAAGAGTTCAATCTTGGTTTCATCAGACCAGAGAATCTTGTTCTCATGGTCTGAGAGTCCTTTAGGTGCCTTTTGGCAAACTCCAAGCAGGCTATCATGTGCTGTTTACGGAGGAGTGGCTTCCGTCTGACCACTTTACCATAACGGCTTAATTGGTGGAGTGCTGCAGAGATGATTGTCCTTCTGGAAGGTTCTCCCATCTCCACAGAGGAACTCTGTGTGTGCCTTTTCAAATCATGTCCAATCAATTGAATGGACTCCAATCAAGGTGGACTCCAATCAAGTTGTAGAAACATCTCAAGGATGATCAATGGAAACAGGATGCACCCGAGCTCAATTTAAAGTCTCATAGCAAAGGGTCTGAAAACTTATGTAAATATGGTATTTCTGTTTTTATATTTTAGAAATCTGTCTTCGCTTTGTCATTATCGGTATTGTGTGTAGATTGATGAATATTTGTATTTATTTATTAATCAATTTGAGAATAAGGCTATAACGTAACAAAACGTGGAAAAAGTAAAGGGGTCTGAATACTTTCCCAATGTATTCTATCTTCTAACTAAATTAACTCAGAATTTGTAAACTGTTTCCAACTTAACCAAGTAATGACTTATATTCCTCATACTCATACAAAAAAGCATTAGGTAGGCTTACTTGCCCAAAGATATTTGTTCAACTTGCTCAGTGATTTTGCTTTTTTACTTTAGTTTACTCCTTCAGCCTTCTTTATTTTGATACGATCTTCATTAACAGTGTGGTTATACGGCATCATTGTTATGGCCATATCTAGACATAACGATCTGCATTTAAAAGATTTCTCAAACTGTTTATTTACCAACTAAAAAAGTTTTCAAGGACCTCCAGAACATATATAGTTCTTAATGAAATGTATTGAAATTGTTTCATTTTAAACACCCAAGAGGAGAGGTAGCAACCCTGGCTCTGATAAGAATGTTATGTTAAAGTCCAGGTCCTTACGGAGTTTCAGGCCTGTTTGTCAAACAGTTCTTCATCTTTCTGTCCTTCCTCAGCCCTCCATCATTCCGCATCCTCAAGATTAGATGCCAACCAGTAACTATGTTCAGTCCTGTGTAGTCTTCCCACTTCCACACATTCTGCATACAAATTCTATATCTCATCTCTTTCCTCCCATTTTCTCTACAGTCTCTGCCCCCCCTCTCTCGCTCTCTCTCTCTCACTCTTATTCTCTCTCTCTTTCTCTTTATCCCTCCCCTCGCTCTCTCTCTCTCCCCCTCGCTCTCTCTCGCTCTCTCTTTCTCTCTCTCTCTCTCTCTTATCCCTCCCCTCTCTCTTTCTCTCTCTCTCTTATCCCTCCCCCTCTCTCTTTCTCTCTCTCCCACTCCCGCTCTCCCTCTCTCTATTTCGCCCACCTCTATCTCCCCATATCTCTCCCCACCTTTACCCCCTCACCAATCTCTCTCTCTCTCTCTCTCTCTCTCACTCGCTCTCTCTCTCTCTCTCTCTCTCTCTCTCTCTCTCTCTCTCTCTCTCTCTCTCTCCCCACTCTCTCTCTCTGTCCCTTTATCTTATTATGACACTACCTCCCTTTTCTTTACATTCCGGAAGATTCATTAATAATGAATAAATTCATGTAATGTTGAGTGATGTTGAACAGCAATCTAGTCCTAGCACCTAATAAGCCCAAAGAAATTCAGTTACTGAAGCATAAAATGAAAATGATTAGCAGATTCTGACTGTAATTTCATAATTTCCTCTCAGCACATTTGACATACATTCTAATCACACAAATTAATTCTCTCAGCACTCGGTTATCAAGGAACTTTTACGGGCTCTTAACCAATTGTGCTATTGTGTGTGTTTTTTTTGCTTGATTTGTAATTTAGTGGCGCAGCGGTCTAAGGCATTGCATTTCAGTGCTAGAGGCATCACTACAGACCCTGGTTTGATTCCAGGCTGTATCACAACCGGCCATGATTGGGAGTCCCATAGGGTGGCGCATAGTTGTCCCAGCTTCATCCGGGTTAGGGTTTGGCCGGGGTAGGCCGTCATTGTAAATAATAATTTGTTGTTAACTGACTTGTCTAGATAAATAAAGATTAAATAAAATAAAAAATAAAAATAATGTTTCTGCCACCGTGTTATGACCAAAAAGAGCATCTGGAAATGTGGACAGCAATTATTCAACTCGTTCTGGAAAAATAATTTTTCTTTAACGAGTCGGACGCAAAGAATTTACAACAGACACCCAACAAGGCCCTCATCCCCATCATTCGCAGGAGAAAGAGATGGAGATATCGGGGACGTAGGTTGAGCCTTGTAAGGATCCAATGGCGAGTGGGTAATCTGCCTCTACCATCAGTCCTATTAGCCATAGTACAATCATTGGATAACAAAATGGACGAGCTACGATCCTGAATATCCTATCAACGGGACATTGAAAACTGTAATATCTTATGTTTCACAGAGTCGTGGCTGAACAACGACATGGATAAAATACAGCTGGATCTACGCTGCATCTGCAAGATAGAAAAGTTGCATCCGTAAGAGGCAGTCTGTGTATATTTGTAAACAACAGCTGTTGCACGAAATATTAATATTAAGGAAGTCTCAAGGTTTTGCTCGCCTGAGGTAGAGTATCTCATGATAAGCTGTAGACCACACTATTTACCAAGAGAGTTTTCGTAGCGGTCTATTTACAACCACAAACCGATGCTGGCACTAAGTCCGCACTAAATGAGCTGTATAAGGCCATAAGCAAACAGAAAAATGCTAATCCAGAGGCGGTGCTCCTAGTGGCCGGGCATTTTAATGCAGAGAAATTTAAATCTGTTTTACCTAATTTCTCCCAGCATGTTAAATGTGCAACCAGACGAAAAAACCTCTAGACCACCTTTACTCTACACACAGAGACGCGTACAAAGCTCTCCCTCACCCTCCATTTGGCAAATCTGACCATAATTCTATCCTCCCGATTCCTGCTTACAAGCAAAAACTAAAGCAGAAAGTACCAGTGACTCGGTCAATAAAGAAGTGGTCAAATGATGCAGATGTTAAGCTACAGGACTGTTTTGCAAGCACAGACTGGAATATGTTCCGGGATTCTTCCGATGGCATTGAGGAATACACCACATCAGTCACTGGCTTCAACAATAAGTGCATCGATGACAATGTCCCCACAGTGACTGTACGTACATACCCCAACCAGAAGCCATGGATTACAGGCAACATCCGCACTGAGCTAACAGGTAGAGCTTCCGCTTTCAAGGACGGGACTCTAACCCGAAAGCTTATAAGAAATACCGCTATGCTCTCAGACAATCCATCAAACAGGCAAAGCGTCAATACAGGGCTAACATTGAATCGTACTACACCAGCTCCGATGCTGATCGGATATGGCAGGGCCTGCAAACTATTACAGACTACAAAGTGAAGCACAGCCGCGAGCTGCTCAGTGACACGAGCCTACAAGACAAGCTCAATTACTTCTGTTCTCGCTTCGAGGCAAGCAACACTGAAGCATGCATGAGAGCATCCGCTGTTCCGGACGACTCTGTGATCATGTTCTCAGTAAACAGGTCAACATTCACAAGGCCTCGGGGCCAGATGGATTACAAATCAAATCAAATCCAAGTTTATTTGTCACGTGCACCGAATACAACAGGTGCAGACCTTACAATGAAATGCTTACTTACAGGCTCTGTAAGATACCGTTTGTATTCGGTGCACGTGACAAATAAACTTTGATTTGATTTGATTTGTAACCAGGGCGTGTTCTCTGAGCATGCGCTATCCAACTGGCAAGTGTCTTCACTGACATTTTCAACCTGTCCCTGACTGAGTCTGTAATACCAACATGTTTCAAGCAGACCACCCTTGTGCCCAAGAACACGTCTGTTGCCATGAAGTGCTTTGAAAGGCTGGTCATAGCTTACATCAACACCATTATCCCAGAAACCATATAGACCCACTCCAATTTTTATTCCATTCTAACAGATCCACAGATGATGCAATCTCTATTGCACCCCACACTGTCCTTTCCAACCTGGACAAAAGGAACACCTATGTGAGAATGCTATCCATTGACTACAGCTCAGCGTTCAACACCATAGTGCCCTCAAAGCTCATCACTAAGCTAAGGACCCTGGGACAAAACACCTCCCTCTGCAACTGGATCCTGGACTTCTTGATGGGCCGACCCCAGGTGGTAAGGGTAGGTAACAACACATCTGCCATGCTGATCCTCAACACTGGGGCCACTCAGGGGTGCGTGCTCAGTCCCCTCCTGAATGCATGGCCTTGCACGATTCCAACACCAACATTAAGTTTGCTGACGACACAACAGTGGTAGGCCTGATCACCGATAACGATGAGACAGCCTATAGGGAGGAGGTCAGAGACCTGACCGTGTGGTGCAAGGACAACAACCGTAGCACCAAGTCTAGGTTCAAAAGGCTTCTTAACAGCTTCCACCCCCAAGCCATAAGACTCATGAACAGCTAATAAAATGGATACCAGTCTGGGTAACATTTTGTCCCCCCTCCCTCTTTTACACTGCTGCTACTCTCTGGTTATTATCTATACATAGTCAATTTAACTCTATCTACACGTACATATTACCTCAATTACCTCGACTAACCTCTGACTCCGCATATTGACTCTGTACCAGTACCCCCTTATATAGCCTCGCTACTGTTATTTTAGTGCTGCTCTTCTGCTATTTATTTTTCTTACAACTGCATTGTTGGTTAAGTGTTGTATTTGGCGCATGTGACAAATCAAATGTAATGCAGCACCCAGGGGGCTTGAATTTTCGAGGTCTACCCTTAGACTTGGCACGTATTAATGCCAAAATAACATGCAAAACAGGCAAGCTCCCCCAAAATTGGTAAACATTTTTTTTTTTTTTGTGGGGTTCAAAACAGGTGGGGCTCTGCCCTGAATGACGAGTCGCCACAGAGGGTTGATACATTTTCCTAAGTGAAAATCAAGTGGAAATTACAAACTTCAGAGGCCTTTTCAAATACATGGAAAGTTTTACATTTCCTGCAACAGGGTGATCAACTTAAACCCTACATCTGTATGGCCATGCTCTGCTATGGGTTGAAGAGTGCTAGTCCCAGTACAAAGAAGCATAGAGAGGACAGGCCCGTATTGATAAAGTGTCTCCGTGCTGCTCTAGGATCAGGTCCCCCTCATAATGGTAAGTTGGTGGTTGAAGATATCCCTCTAGTGGTGTGGGGGCTGTGCTTTGGCAAAGTGGGTGGGGTTATATCCTTCCTGTTTGGCCCTGTCCGGGGGTGTCCTCGGATGGGGCCACAGTGTCTCCTGACCCCTCCTGTCTCAGCCTCCAGTATTTATGCTGCATTAGTTTATGTGTCGGGGGGCTAGGGTCAGTTTGTTATATCTGGAGTACTTCTCCTGTCCTATTCGGTGTCCTGTGTGAATCTAAGTGTGCGTTCTCTAATTCTCTCCTTCTCTCTTTCTTTCTCTCTCTCGGAGGACCTGAGCCCTAGGACCATGCCCCAGGACTACCTGACATGATGACTCCTTGCTGTCCCCAGTCCACCTGGCCATGCTGCTGCTCCAGTTTCAACTGGCCTGGGCCCTAGGACCATGTCCCAGGACTACCTGACATGATGACTCCTTGCTGTCCCCAGTCCACCTGGCCATGCTGCTGCTCCAGTTTCAACTGTTCTGCCTTACTATTATTCAACCATGCTGGTCATTTATGAACATTTGAACATCTTGGCCACGTTCTGTTATAATCTCCACCCGGCACAGCCAGAAGAGGACTGGCCACCCCACATATGCTCTCTCTAATTCTCTCTTTCTTTCTCTCTCTCGGAGGACCTGAGCCCTAGGACCGTGCCCCAGGACTACCTGACATGATGACTCCTTGCTGTCCCCAGTCCACCTGACTGTGCTGCTGCTCCAGTTTCAACTGTTCTGCCTTATTATTATTCGACCATGCTGGTCATTTATGAACATTTGAACATCTTGGTCATGTTCTGTTATAATCTCTACCCGGCACAGCCAGAAGAGGACTGGCCACCCCACATAGCCTGGTTCCTCTCTAGGTTTCTTCCTAGGTTTTGGCCTTTCTAGGGAGTTTTTCCTAGCCACCGTGCTTTTACACCTGCATTTTTTGCTGTTTGGGGTTTTAGGCTGGGTTTCTGTACAGCACTTTGAGATATCAGCTGATGTACGAAGGGCTATATAAATAAATTTGATTTGATTTGATAATCATTATGATATAAAAGCCAAACTAATCCTAAATCAGCACTTTGAGACGCTTTGTGAATAAGGGCCCAGATCTTCTAGACCATGATGGTCAATAACAATAAGGGACTAAATCAGACCTGGGACACCAGGTGAGTGCAATTAACTACCAGGTAGAAACAAAAAACAGAAGTATTTTGGCCCACCAGGATTGGTATTGAACAGCCCTGTTGTAGACTATTGAAAAAGATAATGATAATTCAGCACAACGGACAGCTCCACTCGCACAGAGCAGAAACACATCAAATCAGCCTGTTGCTCTGAAACGGTCTCCAGTTTCATGTTTTGATTTTCAAACAGGTGAAGAGCACAACATGAGCGATAGGACAGTTAGAATTTTCGATTATAGTAATTGTCACCACAACACATGTAGGGTTCCTTGTATTTTTATTTTATTTATTTATTTCACCTTTATTTAACCAGGTAGGCCAGTTGAGAACAAGTTCTCATCTACAACTGCGACCTGGCCAAGAATGAGTAAAGCAGTGGGACACAAACAACAACACAGAGTTACACATGGGATAAACAAACGTACAGTCAATAACACAATAGACAAATCTATGTACAGTGTGTGCAAATTTAGTAAGATTAGGGAGGTAAGGCAATAAATAGGCCATAGTGGCGAAATAATTACAATTTAGCATTAACACTGGAGTGATAGATGTGCTAATGACGATGTGCAAGTAGAGATACTGGGGTGCAAAAGAGCAAAAAAATAACAATATGGGGATGAGGTAGTTGGGTGGGCTATTTACAGATGGGCTGTGTGCAGGTGCAGTGATTGGTAAGCTGCTTTGACAGCTGATGCTTAAAGTTAGTGAGGGAGATATAAGTCTCCAGCTTCAGTGATTTTTGCAATTCGTTCCAGTCATTGGCAGCAGAGAACTGGAAGGAAAGGCAGCCAAAGGGGGTGTTGGCTTTGGGGATGAGCAGTGAAATATACCTGCTGGAGTGTGTGCTACGTTGTTGCTATGGTGACCAATGAGCTGAGATAAGGCGGGGCTTTACCTAGCAAAGACTCATAGATGACGTGGAGCCAGTGGGTTCGATGACAAATATGTAGCGAGGGCCAGCCGAGGAGAGCATACAGGTCGCAGAAGTTGATAGTATATGGGGCTTTGGTGGCAAAACGGATTGCACTGTGATAGACTACATCCAATTTGCTGAGTAGAGTGTTGGAGGCTAATTTGTAAATGTCATCGCCGAAGTCAAGGATCGATAGGATAGTCAGTTTTACGAGGGTATGTTTGACAGCATGAGTGAAGGAGGCTTTGTTGCGAAATAGGAAGCCGATTCTAGATTTAATTTTGGATTGGAGATGCTTAATGTGAGTCTGGAAGGAGATTTTACAGTCTAACCAGACACCTAGATATTTGTAGTTGTCCACATATAAGTCAGAGCCATCCAGAGTAGTGATGCTGGTCGGACGGGCGGGTGTGGGCAGCTATCGGTTGAAGAACATGCATTTAGTTTTACTAGCATTTAAGAGCAGTTGGAGGCCACGGAAGGAGTGTTGTATGGCATTGAAACGCGTTTGGAGGTTTGTTAACACAGTGTCCAAAGAAGGGCAAGATGTATACAGAATGCTGTCGTCTGCGTAGAGGTGGATCAGAGAATCACCAGCAACAAGAGCAACATCACTGATATATACAGAGATAAGAGTTGGCCCAAGAATTGAACCCTGTGGCACCCCCATAGAAACTGCCAGAGGTCTGGACAACAGGCCCTCCGATTTGACACACTGAACTCTGTAGTTGATGAACCAGGTGAGGCACTCATTTGAGAAACCAAGGCTATTGAGTCTGCCGATAAGAATGGTTATTGACGAAAGCCTTGGCCAGGTCGATGAAGTGTCCCAAAACCTTTTGGAATTAGTGCTCCAGGATGCAAATTTCTGCTTGAAAACGTTAGCCTTTGCTTTCCTAACTGACTTCCTAACTGATACTGGTTCTTGATTTCCCTGAAAAGTTGCATTTCGTAGGGGCTATTCGATGCTAATGCAGTACGCCACAGGATGTTTTTTGCTGGTCAAGGGCAGTCAAGTCTGGAGTGAATCAAGGGCTATATCTGCTCTTAGTTCTACATATTTTGAATGGGGCATGCTATTTTAAGAAGGTGAGGAAAGCACTTTTAAAGAACAACCAGGCATCCTCTACTGACGGGATGAGGTCAATATCCTTCCAGTATACCCGGGCCAGGTCGATTAGAAAAGCCTGCTCGCTGAAGTGTTTTAGGGAGCGTTTGATAGTGATGAGGGGTGGTCGTTACAGACGCAGGCAATGAGGCAGTGATCGCCGAGATCCTGGTTGAAGACAGCAAATTGGTCAGGATGATATCTATGAGGGTGCCCATGTTTATGGATTTAGGGTTGTCCTTGATCATTTGTGTGAGATTGAGGCCATCTAGCTTAGATTGTAGGATGGCCAGGGTGTTAAGCATGTCCCAGTTTAGGTCACCTAACAGTATGAACTCTGAAGATAGATGGTTGGCAATCAATTCACATATGGAGTCCAGGGCACAGCTGGGGGCTGAGGTGGGTCTATAACAAGCGACAACAGTGAGAGACTTATTTCTGGAAAGGTGAATTTTTAAAAGTCGAAACTCAAACTGTTTGGGCACAGACCTGGATAGTATGACAGAACTCTGAAGGCTATCTCTACAGTAGATTGCAACTCCGCCCCCTTTGGCAGTTCTGTCTTGACGGAAAATGTTGTAGTTGTTGTAGTTAAATCAGGATTCAGACACGGCTAGGACATCAGGGTTGGCGGAGTGTGCTAAAGCAGTGAATTAGACAAATTTAGGAAGGAGGCTTCTGATGTTAACATGCATGAAACCAAGGTTTTACTGTTACTGAAGTCCACAAATGAGAGCGCCTGGGGAATAGGTGTAATACTGGGGGCTACAGGGCCTGGGTTCACCTCTACATCACCAGAGGAACAGAGGAGGAGTAGGATAACGGTACGGCTAAAGGCTATAAGAACTGGTCGTCTAGGGCGTTGGGAACAGAGACTAAAAGGAGCAGATTTCTGGGCGTGGTGGAATAGATTCAGGACATAATGTACTGACAAGGGTATGGTAGGATGTGAGTACAGTGGAGGCAAACCTAGATATTGAGTGACGATGAGAGAGGTTGCATCTCTGCACCAGTTAAGCCAGTTGAGGTCTCCGCATGTGTGGGGGGTGGGACAAAAGAGCTATGTAAGGCATATTGAGCAGGACTGAGGGCTCTACAGTGAAATAAAACAATGAGAACTGACTGAAACAGCAGTAGACAACGTATATTGACATATTTACAGAGGCAAAAAGCAATCTCAGGCATTGATCAGGAGAGCTAAGACAACAACGGGTAAATGACAATGAATGGGCAGAGAGGTCAGTTAGATAAACACAGGACCTGAGTTTGAGGCTGGGGCCGACAGCTAGTGAACAATCCAGCAGGCATCAGTTGTGTAATCGAGTGATCATAGGGTCCAATGAGCAGCAATAGGTGAGTCAGGGAGCTGTTCGTTAGTTGCCACAGTGCTAGGCGAGCAGGAGACACAGCGTTCAGAAAGCTAGCAGGCCGGGGCTAGTAGATGGGTCTTCGGCCACATCGCAAAGGTAAAGCCTGTTGAAACCACATTGGATGATTACGACGGCAGACCAGTCGTGATGGATCGGCGGGGAACCGTGTCGACAATAAAGTGTCCAGGCCAATTGGCAAAAGAGGTGTTGTAACCCAGGAATTAGCTGGTATCCTTCATCGGCTAGCCGTTAGATGGGCCAAGCTTGAGGCCAGCTCAAGGCAAACTGGTGCTTGCTTTCTGGACAGAGGCATTAGCCAACAATAGCCACTCGGTTGCAACTAGCTAGCTGCGATGATCCGGTGTAATGGTCCAGAGCTTGCGGCAGGAATCCGGTGATGTGTTAGAGAAAAGCATTACGATTTACTCCGGGTTGATATCGCATTGTGCAGACTGGCAGGTATTGACCGAGCTAAAGCTGGCTGGTGTCCGAGGTGAAGACAGTTAGCCGTGGCTAACAATGACTAATAGCTAGTAGCTAAACTCAGCAGGAAAAGAAACGTCCTCTCACTGTCAACTGCATTTATTTTCAGCAAACTTAACATGTGTAAATATTTGTATGAACATAACAAGATTCAAGAACTGAGACACAAACTGAACAAGTTCCTCAGACATGTGACAAACAGAAATTGAATAATGTGTCCCTGAACAAAGGGGAGGGTCAAAATCAAAAGTAACCTTCAGTATCTGGTGTGGCCACCAGCAGCATGAAGTACTACAGTGCATCTCCTCCTAGCCAGTTCTTGCTGTGAGATGTTATCCCACTCTTCCACCAAGGCACCTGCAAGTTCCCGGACATTTCTGGGGGGAATGGCCCTGGCCCTGGCTCCAATCCAACAGGTCCCAGACATGCTCAATGGGATTGAGATCCGGGCTCTTTGCTGGCCATTGCAGAACACTGACATTCCTGTCTTGCAGGAAATCACTCATAGAACGAGTAGTATGGCTGGTGGCATTGTCATGCTGCAGGGTCATGTCAGGGTGAGTCTGCAGGAAGGGTACCACATGAGGGAGGAGGATGTCCTCCCTGTAACGCACAGCATTGTGATTGCCTGTAATGACAACAAGCTCAGTCCGATGATGCTGTGACACACCGCCCCAGACCATGACGGACCCTCCACCTCAAAATCAATCCAGCTCCAGAGTGCAGGCCTCGGTGTAATGCTCATTCCTTCGACAATAAACACAAATCCGACCACCACCTCTGATGTCCAACCTCTCTCAGCCTATTGCGGACAGTCTGAGCACTGATGGAGGGATTGTGCGTTCCTGGTGTAACTCAGGCAGTTGTTGTTGCCATCCTGTACCTGTCCCGCAGGTGTGATGTTCGGGTGTACCGATCCTGTGCAGCTGTTCAGACACGTGGTCTGCTACAGTTAGGAAGATCAGCTGTCTGTCCTGTCTCCCTGTAGCACTGTCTTAGGCGTCTTACAGTACAGACATTGCAATTTATTGCCCCGGCCACATCTGCAGTCCTCATGCCTCCTTGTAGCATGCCTAAGGCACGTTCATGCAGATGAGCAGGGACCCTAGGCATCTTTCTTTTGGTGTTTTTCAGAATCAGTAGAAAGCCTCTTTTGTGTCCTAAGTTTTCATAACTGTGACCTTAATTTGCCTATCGCTGGTAAGCTGTTAGTGTCTTAACGACCGTTCCACAGGTGCTTGTTCATTATTTGTTCACGGCTCATTGAACAAACCCTTTACAATGAAGATCTGTGAAGTTATTGAGATTTTTTATTAATTATCTTTGAATGACAGGGTCCTGAAAAAAGGGGCATTTCTTTTTTTTCTGAGTGTAGTTAGCTGGCTAGCTTCTGACGGAGGTTCCAGTTATAAGGAATAAAAATAGCAGATCCGTACCACATTTGGTGAGGCGGGTTGCAGGAAAGTATATTTCGTTCATAGATGGAAAGTGAGATTAAAATATATATGAAAAAACGAAGAAACAGACTATTTACTATTTACACGGGACAAGACAAACACACGTCCGACTGCTACGCCATCTCGTATGCTGTAATCACTTAAGTTAAGTAACTTTGCCTAATAGCTTACCTTCCACAACATTGAGACTGCATGGCTAAATGACCTTCCAAGGCCGGCGATGCAAGCGCATCCAGCCGTCTCTACTGATCCGTTGTTGAATACAATTAACCAAGCAGAGTGGTAAGAGTTGCTTGATTGGCTGGGCTGAACATCGGCCTTCAAAAATAATCCTTTTCCCTCCTCCTGGTGAAGAAGAACTTGGCCCACATTACCACTGTGGAGATACTGATAGGCCTCTGTACTCTTGTAGTGTTTCATAGTGGAACCATCCACTCCCAAGGAGAGCACGAAGTAATTAAAAAATGTCCCTATATGTAATTTCGGGCCATTTGATCATTTTACCACCCAATTATTATTCATGGACGGATGGGATATGGTGATACCATCCAACCTCCGAAGAGCCATTTGTGTGTGTTCCCAAATGTGAGCTATGTTTTGTTTTTGTTTACTTGTTAAGATGTGGTAATGATGCAAGTTTTTTTTAATTAGCTAGCAACCACTCTGAGGTAATTCGATAGCATTGACAGAAGTTGTGAAACGGAAACACAAACACAATCGCATTCGAATGGAACTGGGTCAAGTGGGCGGGGCTACATAAGACAAATAGGGTGGGAAATTATAGTGTAGGGCTTGCATTCTAAAACACCTTTTAGTGTGTTTGGATGAGATGGTGTGCTACCCCAAATGGCACCCTATTCCCTTTGTAGTGCACTACTACAACCCATAGGGCTCAGGTCAAAAGTAGTGCACTAGGGAATAGGGTGCCGTTTGTGACACACATGGTACACAATGTTACACAATGTTACATCCAAATCTGGTAAACAGAACAGAAAAAAGCAATTAACAAACAGTGTTCCTAAATGTTTTGCACCATTGCCTCTGAAGTTGCCGAGGTTGACTAAAGCTGCTTAAACTGAACAGTAGACTCTAAAGACAATCTGAATTCTAAACACCATGGATATGTTGTCATGCTCCAACACTTCATTTGGAGGAATATAAGAAAGTTTCGGAAGAAAGCCCCCCCAGCAGTCACAGCAGTAACACAATGCACTGTGCTGCATCAGGAATTCAGTATAATAATAATAATAATACTAATAGAAATAATAATACTTTTTATTTTTTATTTTTTTATTTCACCTTTATTTAACCAGGTAGGCTAGTTGAGAACAACTTCTCATTTGTAACTGCGACCTGGCCAAGATAAAGCATAGCAGTGTGAACAGACAACAACACAGAGTTACACATGGAGTAAACAATAAACAATAAACAAGAGGTAGGCAATAAATAGGCCATAGGAGTGAATAATTACAATTTAGCAGATTAACACTGGAGTGATCAATGATCAGATGAACATGTGCAGGTAGAGATACTGGTGTGCAAAAGAGCAGAAAAGTAAATAAAATAAAAACAGTATGGGGATGAGGTAGGTCAATTGGGTGGGCTATTTACAGATGGACTATGTACAGCTGCAGCGATCGGTTAGCTGCTCAGATAGCAGATGTATAAAGTTGGTGAGGGAGATAAAAGTCTCCAACTTCAGAGATTTTTGCAATTCGTTCCAGTCGCAGGCAGCAGAGAACCGGAAGGAAAGGCGGCCAAATTAAGTTTTGGCTTTAGGGATGATCAGTGAGATACACCTGCTGGAGCACGTGCTATGGGTGGGTGTTGCCATCGTGACCAGTGAAATGAGATAAGGAGGAGCTTTACCGAGCATAGACTTGTAGATGACCTGGAGCCAGTGGGTCTGGCGATGAACATGTAGCGAGGGCCAGCCGACTAGAGCATACAGGTCGCAGTGGTGGGTGGTATAAGATGCTTTAGTAACAAAACGGATGGCACTGTGATAAACTGCATCCAGTTTGCTGAGTAGAGTATTGGAAGCTATTTTGTAGATGACATCGCCAAAGTCGAGGATCCGTAGGATAGTCAGTTTTACTAGGGTAAGTTTTGCGGCGTGAGTGAAGGAGGCTTTGTTGCGAAATAGAAAGCCGACTCTAGATTTGATTTTGGATTGGAGATGTTTGATATGAGTCTGGAAGGAGAGTTTGCAGTCTAGCCAGACACCTAGGTACTTATAGATGTCCACATATTCTAGGTCGGAACCATCCAGGGTGGTGATGCTAGTTGGGTGTGCGGGTGCAGGCAGCGAACGGTTGAAAAGCATGAATTTGGTTTTACTAGCGTTTAAGAGCAGTTGGAGGCCATGCAAGGAGTGTTGTATGGCGTTGAAGCTTGTTTGGAGGTTAGATAGCACAGTGTCCAAGGAAGGGCAAGAAGTATACAGAATGGTGTCGTCTGCGTAGAGGTGGATCAGGGAATCACCCACAGCAAGAGCAACATCATTGATATATACAGAGAAAAGAGTCGGCCCGAGAATTGAACCCTGTGGTACAACCATAGAGACTGCCAGAGGACTGGACAACAGGCCTTCCGATTTGACACACTGAACTCTGTCTGCAAAGTAGTTGGTGAACCAGGCAAGGCAGTCATTAGAAAAACCGAGACTACTGAGTCTGCCGATAATAATATGGTGATTGATAGAGTCGAAAGCCTTGGCCAGGTCGATGAAGACGGCTGCATAGTACTGTCTTTTATCGATGGCGGTTATGATATCGTTTAGTACCCGTGACTGGCTCGGAAACCGGATTGCACAGCGGAGAAGGTACGGTGGGATTCGAGGTGGTCAGTGATCTGTTTGTTAACTTGGCTTTCGAAGACCTTAGATAGGCAGGGCAGGGTGGATATAGGTCTGTAACAGTTTGGGTCCAGGGTGTCTCCCCCTTTGAAGAGGGGGATAAACGCTGCAGCTTTCCAATCCTTGGGGATCTCAGATGATACGAAGGAGAGTTTGAACAGGCTGGTAATAGGGGTTGAACAGGCTAGTAATAGGGGTTGAACAGGCTGGTAATAGGGGTTGAACAGGCTGGTAATAGGGGTTGAACAGGCTGGTAATAGGGGTTGAACAGGCTAGTAATAGGGGTTGAAAAGGCTGGTAATAGGGGTTGAACAGGCTGGTAATAGGGGTTGAACAGGCTGGTAATAGGGGTTGAACAGGCTAGTAATAGGGGTTGAACAGGCTGGTAATAGGGGTTGAACAGGCTGGTAATAGGGGTTGAACAGGCTGGTAATAGGGGTTGAACAGGCTGGTAATAGGGGTTGAACAGGCTGGTAATAGGGGTTGAACAGGCTGGTAATAGGGGTTGAACAGGCTGGTAATAGGGGTTGAACAGGCTGGTAATAGGGGTTGAACAGGCTGGTAATAGGGGTTGAACAGGCTGGTAATAGGGGTTGAACAGGCTGGTAATAGGGGTTGAACAGTCTGGTAATAGGGGTTGAACAGTCTGGTAATAGGGGTTGAACAGGCTGGTAATAGGAGTTGAACAGACTGGTAATAGGGGTTGAACAGGCTGGTAATAGGGGTTGAACAGGCTGGTACTAGGGGTTGAACAGGCTGGTAATAGGGGTTGAACAGACTGGTAATAGGGGTTGAACAGGCTGGTAATAGGGGTTGAACAGGCTGGTAATAGGGGTTGAACAGGCTGGTAATAGGGGTTAAACAGGCTGGTAATAGGGGTTGAACAGGCTGGTAATAGGGGTTGAACAGGCTGGTAATAGGGGTTGAACAGGCTGGTAATAGGGGTTGAACAGACTGGTAATAGGGGTTGAACAGGCTGGTAATAGGGGTTGAACAGGCTGGTACTAGGGGTTGAACAGGCTGGTACTAGGGGTTGAACAGGCTGGTAATAGGGGGTGAACAGGCTGGTAATAGGGGTTGAACAGACTGGTAATAGGGGTTGAACAGGCTGGTAATAGGGGTTGAACAGGCTGGTAATAGGGGTTGAACAGGCTGGTAATAGGGGTTGAACAGGCTGGTAATAGGGGTTGAACAGGCTGGTAATAGGGGTTGAACAGACTGGTAATAGGGGTTGAACAGGCTGGTAATAGGGGTTGAACAGGCTGGTAATAGGGGTTGTGACAATGGCGGCAGACAGTTTCAGAAATAGAGGGTCCAGATTGTCAAGACCAGCTGATTTGTATGGGTCCAGGTTTTGTAGCTCTTACATGGGTTTTATATAGTGTTTTCATGGACCCAATGTTCCTCTCCAATGGTTTCACTTGGATCCCTGAACTGTGAAAACTATCATATTTACTTAATGTCTTGCCCTCAGCATTGAACCATATGTTATGCATTTTTCTATGGTTTCTTTCTGCTATGATCAGGGTTGTTATACCAACTAAGCCATTGTTGTGTCTTGTCTTTAATATCATTAAATTGAAGACTTCGTTTTTATCAAAGATTCTCTGTAATTAGTATTACGCGATCAAACTGATTAATCATGTAACTGTAATTAACTAGGAAGTCGGGGCACCAAGGAAAATATTCAGATTACAAAGTTATAGTTTCCCAATATAACCTTTCAAATATTTTACATCTGATCAATTAGTCTTCGAATGAATGAATTATTTACTTTACCTCACGTTAGTCTCATTCCAAACATTGTAAATAGTTGGTTATCTGCACGAACCCAGTATTCACTATGAGTCATCCATACATCAATTGTCTTAAATAATGTATTTATTACTAATTAAGTAATTCACAGAAATGAATAAACAAAGTAAATTTGGTTACAAAAAATGATCGGAGAATGTGCCCTAATGGGCTAAACCGGCATGGCGGCTTGTTAGACAAAAGGGAAGTGGGGGTCAACTAAGAAGTCACTACAGAGTTAATAATTATAACAATTGAAATGCTAATCCTTTACACATGAACGCTCACTCATTCCGGAACAATTGCAATCAATATATATATTTACGCTCAGTGTGTCGTCTTGATCGCTGTTTAAAAGTGGTTAGAGTGGATTGTTCAGAGCGACATTAATTAATGTTGTTGTAGAATGGATGTTTCGGTGGTTGTCGTTCTTCACGTTCAATGATACCGAATTCCTAGCTGCAGACTAGTAATTAATATCAAAGACTTGTTCTTATTCTGCTGGTATCGATAGTCTAAGAAATTAAACACGTGGTATGGTTAAAAGATTCAGCAATGGTCTGCAGCCTTTGTCCCCTCGTAATGGAGGAAAACATGGTCTACGGAGAATTTCTCAAAGTTTTATTCGGAATTGCAGAAAAGGGGCTGTCCCAGGATGCCTGACCCTAACTGGGCTCATGGCCAGTCCTCTGATTTAGGTCAACTCAAAAGGGAATTGGAGTTTCCTTCATTAAACAGTCCAAAATCACATTACACAATTTTACAAACAGTATCATACTTACTCATTCATCTTATACAACAATTAGATGCAAACCTCATATCTGCGGCTATTATATAAACAGCATTATGGTAATGTGGCCGCGCCGTCTCCCATGAGCTTCCCCAAGTTGTAACAAACGAACCAGTTCGTAGCTGGATTCTTCACCGATCTTTGATACATTCTCCGGAACATAAACATTGTTCGGACCTCAAGTTCTGTGAGGTGGAAGAAATTCCTTTGTTCTCTATGAAACTTCACTCTATCTCTATACTGTGTGGTCATGAGGAGATCCTCAGGAATTTACAACCTCTCTCTGACCACAGTAGCCTAGTTGAAGAAGGAAAGGGGGAGGCAGGGAGAGGGGGATGGAGCTTGCTGTACCCAAAGAGGGCAACGTCATGACAGTTGGTTATAGCCATTCAGTCCTGGCTTAATAGCGACATATTCAAAGCCCTTCATTCGCTGATAAATATAGCTGTTACCAAATCCCTGACGCTAGCAATATATATAGTTAATTATTAAATATATTACAACACATTTTATATCTCATATAATGCTATGTTCAGTTGCATTTGCATATGAATACCCACTCAGTCATAATAAAATCCTCTCATAGACACTGAGCCTGTAGAGCGGAAGCCTTTACTGTTCTATGGAGAGCACCTATACTGGTCTGTAATGAGGCCCATTAGTTCCCAGTCTCGCTCCACACTGACTGAGGTTTAATCCAAAATGGCACCTTATTCCCTACAAAGTGCACTGCTTTTGACCAGGTTTCATAGGGTATTGTGCATTATGTAGGGAATAGGGTGCCATTTGGGACACAACCTGGGTGGTGATAGCACACTGAATGGGTATGTTGTCTGATTGTATTCTGTACTAGGGCTTTAGTTGTCCATGCAGGCGTATATAAGTAGCCTTATTAAAATGAATTTCCCTTTCACAAAGTCTGTGTACCAAATGGCACTATATTTCCTACATAGTGCACTACTTTTGACCTGAGTTGCGGTCCAAATTAGTGCACTATATAGGTAATAGGGTGCCAATTGGGTCCCCCAAAACACTGTATTTATTCTACTGCTATAGCTACTGCTTAGACAAATGTTCCCGCATTAGCATTTGAATATTATATTCTAATCTACTTTTTCTTTCTGGCAAAAAAAAAAGAATTGAAACAAAATGTTTTTCCCTTCTGTTTCTCTTAGACTAGTATTTTTGTTTTGTGCATCCAAAATGGCACCTCAGTTCCTTTTATACCAGATGGGATGGCATATCGCTGCAGAACTCTGTGGTAGCCATGCTGGTTTAAGTGTGTCTTGAATTCTAAATAAATCACAGACAGTGTCACCAGCAAAGCACCCCACACCATAACACCTCCTCATCTATGCTTCATGGTGGGAAATACACATGCAGAGATCATCCGTTCACCCACACCGCATCTCACAAAGACACAAGAGGTTGGAACCAAAAATCTCCAATTTGGACTTCAGACCAAAGGACAAATTTCCACCAGTCTAATGTCCATTGCTCGTGTTTCTTGGCCCAAGAAAGTATCTTATTTTTATTGGTTTCTTTGAAGCAATTCGACCATAAAGGCCTGATTCTCCTCTGAACAGTTGATGTTGAGATGTATCTGTTACTTGAACTCTGTGAAGCATTTATTTGGGCTGCAATTTCTGAGGCTGGTAGCTCTAATGAACTTATCCTCTGCAGCAGAGGTAACTCTGGGTCTTACTTTCCTGTGGCGGTCCTCATGAGAGCCAGTTTCATTATAGCGCTTGATGGTTTTTGCGACTGCACTTGAAAAAACTTTCAAAGTTCTTGAAATTTTCTGTGTTGACTGACCTTCATGTCTTAAAGTAATGATGGACTGTCATTTCTCTTTGCTTATTTGAGCTGTTCTTGTCATGATATGACTTGGTCTTTTACCAAATAGGGCTGTCTTCTGTATACCCCCTACCTTGTCACATCACAACTGATTGGCTCAAACGCCTTAAGAAGGAAAGAAATTCCACAAATTAACTTTTAAGAAGGCACACCTGTTAATTGAAATGCATTCCAGGTGACTACGTCATGAAGCTGGTTGACAGAAAGCCAAGAGTGTGCAAAGCTGTCATCAAAGCAAAGGGTGGTTATATGAAGAATCTCAAATATAAAATATATTTCGATTTGTTTAACACTTTTTTGGTTACTACATAATTCCACATGTGTTATTTCATTGTTTTGATGTCGTCATTATTATTCTACAATGTAGAAAATAGTACAAATAAAGAAAAACCCTTGAATGTGTAGGTGTTCTAAAACTTTTGACAGGTAGTGTATATATTTCCCAGTTGTCAGGGTCCCATCCAAATGTAGGAGAACATACATGATTAAATATGAAAATATTTGTGAGACGATGTAATGCGATGTTAGCCTTCTAAATGAGAGAATTGTTTTTCATATGAAGTCTTAAGCAAGTCAATGGCCACGCCCACGTGAGCACAGACATTACATAGGTGTCATGGAACGCCCCTTTCCCAGAAGTGTATTAATCCCACTTCCGACAAAATGTACATTAGACCAGAAAGCATGGAGCTGTGGCTACAAGTTGAAATGGTTGGCAATTTAAATACAGACCAGTTAGGTGTAGCACCAGCTGAATACGTTACAAATGGTTAAGAAATCTACCACTCTTAAGACCAAAATATTCCAGGTTTCTGCTGGTGTGTAACATTATTTAAGACTCTACCATGCAAACAAGACCGACATCGTGAGCTGAGGGACGTATTGACTAGAACTCTGGAACTTCCAACAGAGAAGTAAGAAAACTTCAAAACTGAAGACTACACATTCAGTCTGCAGCTGTTTGAGCTGTTTGAGTAATCTGGTAAACACGACCAGTTAGCTAGTAAATAAATAATTAAGCCAATTGGTATATCGATGATTCATCATTTTTGCTACGGTTCGTGCAGATATCCAAGAGTTTGCGACATTCAGAATATGACTGATGAGGTAAGACATTAACAAGTGACTAATCCTAGTGACTGTAATTCCTATTTAATTCATGTTTACATGATTAGTTTAATCACGTAATAATAATTACACATAGAGAATTGATTTGATAAAATAACAGTCTTCCCATTAATGATAGTCCAAAGACACAGCATGTCATCAAGGCAAAGGCGGGCTACTTTGAAGAATCTAAAATCTAAAATATATTTTGATTTGTTTAACACTTGTTTGGTTACTACATGATTCCATATTTGCTAGTTAATAGTTTTGATGTCTTCACTAATATTATACAATGTAGAAAATAGTAAAAAAATTAATGAAAACCCTTTAATGAGCAGGTGTCCAGACTTTTGACTGGTACTGTATATCTTCACCAAATCTGTGCAAATTGGTATTGCTCCTAAAGATTTGAAAATTGACAAAGTTATCCTCCTCTATAAATCTGAGGATCCAAGGTCTTTTACAAATTATTGCCCAATAACTATACTACCATATTTTTCAAAAAATCTAGAAAAACTGGTGTATAGAGAATGTTTAAATATTTAAATCAACATTGTATTCTATAGGAGCACCAATATGATTTTCGTAAAGACTACAGATATGGCTCTTTTGCAACTTGTGGATAAAATATTTACAGCCCTAAACAACAATGAATTACACTCTTGGTATCTTTTTAGATTTATCCAAAGCGTTTGACACGGTTCATCATGTAATATTACTTTCTAAATTGTTTAAAAGTTTTCATGATTATACATATAATTGGTTAAATAGGTTTGGTTAAATAGTTATATTTATGATGTGTGAATCTAAGTGTGCGTTCTCTAATTCTCTCCTTCTCTCTTTCTTTCTCTCTCTCGGAGGACCTGAGCCCTAGGACCATGCCCCAGGACTACCTGACATGATGACTCCTTGCTGTCCCCAGTCCACCTGGCCATGCTGCTGCTCCAGTTTCAACTGGCCTGGGCCCTAGGACCATGTCCCAGGACTACCTGACATGATGACTCCTTGCTGTCCCCAGTCCACCTGGCCATGCTGCTGCTCCAGTTTCAACTGTTCTGCCTTACTATTATTCAACCATGCTGGTCATTTATGAACATTTGAACATCTTGGCCACGTTCTGTTATAATCTCCACCCGGCACAGCCAGAAGAGGACTGGCCACCCCACATATGCTCTCTCTAATTCTCTCTTTCTTTCTCTCTCTCTCGGAGGACCTGAGTCCTAGGACCGTGCCCCAGGACTACCTGACATGATGACTCCTTGCTGTCCCCAGTCCACCTGACTGTGCTGCTGCTCCAGTTTCAACTGTTCTGCCTTATTATTATTCGACCATGCTGGTCATTTATGAACATTTGAACATCTTGGTCATGTTCTGTTATAATCTCTACCCGGCACAGCCAGAAGAGGACTGGCCACCCCACATAGCCTGGTTCCTCTCTAGGTTTCTTCCTAGGTTTTGGCCTTTCTAGGGAGTTTTTCCTAGCCACCGTGCTTTTACACCTGCATTGTTTGCTGTTTGGGGTTTTAGGCTGGGTTTCTGTACAGCACTTTGAGATATCAGCTGATGTACGAAGGGCTATATAAATAAATTTGATTTGATTTTGATTTGATATAGAAAAATGTGTTTATGCTAATGGATCTACCAGGGACAAGATATCCTGTTGCGTCCCACAGGGTTCTATAATTGTACCTTTGTAATTCCTAATCTATATCAATGACCTTGTTCCTGTGCCTTCTACCGTACTTCCCATTCTCTTTGCTGATGATTACAATTTCATTTTATCACACAAGAATTTTGATTCACTAATTAATTAAGCTTACTTAGTCATAGACACATTTTCTGAATGGTTCCTAATTATCTTTAAATGTAACTTTTATTCAAATATTGTAAAAAAAAAGAGGAAAAAAGAGCCAGAATCTCAATTGGTGGGAATGAAATGGAACAAGTCACATCCATTAAGTTCCTCAGAGTTCTAATTGATTACCAGTTATCCTGGAAAGATCATATTACATTTTTTTTACTATAGCTTAATTTACCCATATCTAATTTACTGTTATAATGTCTGGGCGACTACATATGCCTCCTACCTACATAAATTACTCATCATATAAAATAAATGTGCAAGACTAGCCACCTCATCTAATTACCTGGTTCCATCTGCACCTTTGTTTAAGAAACTCAATATTTTGTCTATTTACGACATTAATGTACGCCAATTATGCATTTTCATCTAAAAATACTCATACCTATCAGACAATTAACATAAACCCTTCAATGGATTCTTCCAGGTTAATTCTGAAATCCATCTATATAACACAAGACCCTACTCACTGCTGCACCTCACATAGGCAATTCTCTATCAGATACAGAGGTACCATAACTCTGGAATTCTTAGCTTCACATTGCCAAAACCTCAATAACCCTCAATAACTTCAAGAAAAGACTGGGGGTCAGCCTGATGAACCAAACTACTTAGTAATCTCCTCCGTATAGCCCAACTCTCACACAATCACATGCACACATTTAAACAAAACATATACTGTTTATTTTTTTGTGATTGCTGATAGGTTCATTTCTACATTTATGATTAGTATGTTATGTTATGTTTTAACAAACCTGTTTTATTCTTGTACTTATGTATTGTTTATTGTTTTGTTTGTGGTGTGGTATTGTATCAGCCCTTGGGTTTCCAAACCTGTTTTATTCTTGTACTTATGTATTGTTTATTGTTTTGTTTGTGGTGTGGTATTGTATCAGCCCTTTGGGTTTCCAAACCTGTTTTATTCTTGTACTTATGTATTGTTTATTGTTTTGTTTGTGGTGTGGTATTGTATCAGCCCTTTGGGTTTCCAAACCTGTTTTATTCTTGTACTTATGTATTGTTTATTGTTTTGTTTGTGGTGTGGTATTGTATCAGCCCTTTGGGTTTCCAAACCTGTTTTTTATTCTTGTACTTATGTATTGTTTATTGTTTTGTTTGTGGTGTGGTATTGTATCAGCCCTTTGGGTTTCCAAACCTGTTTTATTCTTGTACTTATGTATTGTTTATTGTTTTGTTTGTGGTGTGGTATTGTATCAGCCCTTTGGGTTTCCAAACCTGTTTTATTCTTGTACTTATGTATTGTTTATTGTTTTGTTTGTGGTGTGGTATTGTATCAGCCCTTTGGGTTTCCAAACCTGTTTTATTCTTGTACTTATGTATTGTTTATTGTTTTGTTTGTGGTGTGGTATTGTATCAGCCTTTGGGTTTCCAAACCTGTTTTATTCTTGTACTTATGTATTGTTTATTGTTTTGTTTGTGGTGTGGTATTGTATCAGCCCTTTGGGTTTCCAAACCTGTTTTATTCTTGTACTTATGTATTGTTTATTGTTTTGTTTGTGGTGTGGTATTGTATCAGCCCTTTGGGTTTCCAAACCTGTTTTATTCTTGTACTTATGTATTGTTTATTGTTTTGTTTGTGGTGTGGTATTGTATCAGCCCTTTGGGTTTCCAAACCTGTTTTATTCTTGTACTTATGTATTGTTTATTGTTTTGTTTGTGGTGTGGTATTGTATCAGCCCTTTGGGTTTCCAAACCTGTTTTATTCTTGTACTTATGTATTGTTTATTGTTTTGTTTGTGGTGTGGTATTGTATCAGCCCTTTGGGTTTCCAAACCTGTTTTATTCTTGTACTTATGTATTGTTTATTGTTTTGTTTGTGGTGTGGTATTGTATCAGCCCTTTGGGTTTCCAAACCTGTTTTATTCTTGTACTTATGTATTGTTTATTGTTTTGTTTGTGGTGTGGTATTGTATCAGCCCTTTGGGTTTCCAAACCTGTTTTATTCTTGTACTTATGTATTGTTTATTGTTTTGTTTGTGGTGTGGTATTGTATCAGCCCTTTGGGTTTCCAAACCTGTTTTATTCTTGTACTTATGTATTGTTTATTGTTTTGTTTGTGGTGTGGTATTGTATCAGCCCTTTGGGTTTCCAAACCTGTTTTATTCTTGTACTTATGTATTGTTTATTGTTTTGTTTGTGGTGTGGTATTGTATCAGCCCTTTGGGTTTCCAAACCTGTTTTATTCTTGTACTTATGTATTGTTTATTGTTTTGTTTGTGGTGTGGTATTGTATCAGCCCTTTGGGTTTCCAAACCTGTTTTATTCTTGTACTTATGTATTGTTTATTGTTTTGTTTGTGGTGTGGTATTGTATCAGCCCTTTGGGTTTCCAAACCTGTTTTATTCTTGTACTTATGTATTGTTTATTGTTTTGTTTGTGGTGTGGTATTGTATCAGCCCTTTGGGTTTCCAAACCTGTTTTATTCTTGTACTTATGTATTTTATTGTTTTGTTTGTGGTGTGGTATTGTATCAGCCTTTGGGTTTCCAAACCTGTTTTATTCTTGTACTTATGTATTGTTTATTGTTTTGTTTGTGGTGTGGTATTGTATCAGCCCTTTGGGTTTCCAAACCTGTTTTATTCTTGTACTTATGTATTGTTTATTGTTTTGTTTGTGGTGTGGTATTGTATCAGCCCTTTGGGTTTCCAAACCTGTTTTATTCTTGTACTTATGTATTGTTTATTGTTTTGTTTGTGGTGTGGTATTGTATCAGCCCTTTGGGTTTCCAAACCTGTTTTATTCTTGTACTTATGTATTGTTTATTGTTTTGTTTGTGGTGTGGTATTGTATCAGCCCTTTGGGTTTCCAAACCTGTTTTATTCTTGTACTTATGTATTGTTTATTGTTTTGTTTGTGGTGTGGTATTGTATCAGCCCTTTGGGTTTCCAAACCTGTTTTATTCTTGTACTTATGTATTGTTTATTGTTTTGTTTGTGGTGTGGTATTGTATCAGCCCTTTGGGTTTCCAAACCTGTTTTATTCTTGTACTTATGTATTGTTTATTGTTTTGTTTGTGGTGTGGTATTGTATCAGCCCTTTGGGTTTCCAAACCTGTTTTATTCTTGTACTTATGTATTGTTTATTGTTTTGTTTGTGGTGTGGTATTGTATCAGCCCTTTGGGTTTCCAAACCTGTTTTATTCTTGTACTTATGTATTGTTTATTGTTTTGTTTGTGGTGTGGTATTGTATCAGCCCTTGGGTTTCCAAACCTGTTTTATTCTTGTACTTATGTATTGTTTATTGTTTTGTTTGTGGTGTGGTATTGTATCAGCCCTTTGGGTTTCCAAACCTGTTTTATTCTTGTACTTATGTATTGTTTATTGTTTTGTTTGTGGTGTGGTATTGTATCAGCCCTTGGGTTTCCAAACCTGTTTTATTCTTGTACTTATGTATTGTTTATTGTTTTGTTTGTGGTGTGGTATTGTATCAGCCCTTTGGGTTTCCAAACCTGTTTTATTCTTGTACTTATGTATTGTTTATTGTTTTGTTTGTGGTGTGGTATTGTATCAGCCCTTGGGTTTCCAAACCTGTTTTATTCTTGTACTTATGTATTGTTTATTGTTTTGTTTGTGGTGTGGTATTGTATCAGCCCTTTGGGTTTCCAAACCTGTTTTATTCTTGTACTTATGTATTGTTTATTGTTTTGTTTGTGGTGTGGTATTGTATCAGCCCTTTGGGTTTCCAAACCTGTTTTATTCTTGTACTTATGTATTGTTTATTGTTTTGTTTGTGGTGTGGTATTGTATCAGCCCTTTGGGTTTCCAAACCTGTTTTATTCTTGTACTTATGTATTGTTTATTGTTTTGTTTGTGGTGTGGTATTGTATCAGCCCTTGGGTTTCCAAACCTGTTTTATTCTTGTACTTATGTATTGTTTATTGTTTTGTTTGTGGTGTAGTATTGTATCAGCCCTTTGGGTTTCCAAACCTGTTTTATTCTTGTACTTATGTATTGTTTATTGTTTTGTTTGTGGTGTGGTATTGTATCAGCCCTTGGGTTTCCAAACCTGTTTTATTCTTGTACTTATGTATTGTTTATTGTTTTGTTTGTGGTGTGGTATTGTATCAGCCCTTGGGTTTCCAAACCTGTTTTATTCTTGTACTTATGTATTGTTTATTGTTTTGTTTGTGGTGTGGTATTGTATCAGCCCTTGAGTTTCCAAACCTGTTTTATTCTTGTACTTATGTATTGTTTATTGTTTTGTTTGTGGTGTGGTATTGTATCAGCCCTTTGGGTTTCCAAACCTGTTTTATTCTTGTACTTATGTATTGTTTATTGTTTTGTTTGTGGTGTGGTATTGTATCAGCCCTTGGGTTTCCAAACCTGTTTTATTCTTGTACTTATGTATTGTTTATTGTTTTGTTTGTGGTGTGGTATTGTATCAGCCCTTGGGTTTCCAAACCTGTTTTATTCTTGTACTTATGTATTGTTTATTGTTTTGTTTGTGGTGTGGTATTGTATCAGCCCTTTGGGTTTCCAAACCTGTTTTATTCTTGTACTTATGTATTGTTTATTGTTTTGTTTGTGGTGTGGTATTGTATCAGCCCTTGGGTTTCCAAACCTGTTTTATTCTTGTACTTATGTATTGTTTATTGTTTTGTTTGTGGTGTGGTATTGTATCAGCCCTTTGGGTTTCCAAACCTGTTTTATTCTTGTACTTATGTATTGTTTATTGTTTTGTTTGTGGTGTGGTATTGTATCAGCCCTTTGGGTTTCCAAACCTGCACATTTATTCCTTTTTATCTGTATTGTTGTTTATCACTTATTTTCTTTGGTGCAAAAAAAATAAACCTAAATTAAATTAAACCTAAAAATGACTTACTTAGAGGCCTCATCAATTGGCCTGGACCAGGCTGTGAGTAGCTGGTTTGATTTTTTTTTAAAGAACTGAATGTGTATTTACTGATGGTGCTAAATCCGGTTCTCTGCATATAAAAAAAGGGTGTCCCATAGGGATCGATTCTTGGTCCAGTTCTTTTCACTATTTACATTATCAACATTGGTTTATCTGTAAAAAAATTTAAAAAAATAAAACTGTGATGTATGCTATTACCCCCACAGCAGACCAGGCTCTATCAGTAATTCAATCTGCCTTTATTGTCCTGTGGAAAGCGTTTGTTGAGGTGCATTTGGTACTTAATGCAGGTAATAGCAAGTACATGTTATTTTCCAAATCACATAGAAATGTATCTGATGATTTCTGCATAAGAACTTTGGATGGTGTCCTCATTAATTGTGTCCCCGCTTAGAAATATCTGGGCGTCTAGATGATGAAAAACTATCTTTCAAAAAGCATGTTGAATAACATAAATAAATAACATAAAACATCTGGACTCAGGGATGGCTAACCCTGGAGATCCCTTGTCGTGGTAATTTCCTGTATTACTAAACATTGAGAGAGCAAACCACACACAAGTCAGAGTTATATTATAAAGTCCATCTTTAATTATATATGAACTTCACCTTAGCCCTGTGACTCTCTTATCAATTCAGTGTCTATAAATGTCACACCTTGGCCATAGAGAGGCTTTTTATTCTATTTTTTGGTTAGGCCAGGGTGTTACAAGGGCATTCTATGTCATTTTTTCTATGTTTTTGTATTTCTTTGTTTTTGGCTGGGTATGGTTCTCAATCAGGGACAGCTGTCTGTCGTTGTCTCTGATTGAGAACCATACTTAGGTAGCTCTTGCCCACATGGGTTTTGTGGGTAGTTGTTTTCTTTTTTGTGTTTCTGCACCTGACAGGACTGTTTTGTTTTCGTTCATTCTCTTTGTTATTTTGTTTTGTGTTCAGTTTAAATAAAGATAACATGAACACTTACCACACTGCGCTTTGGTACACACCTTCCTCAGACGAACATCATTACACTGAGAGTGCTTACAAAACAATTCTTAGTATCATTTATAGCCAAGACACACCCCTCTCAACTCACATGACGAATAACAGATCTTAGGAACATTATAAAGGGCCTTTTACTTGAAAGAGGAGTATCCCATAGCTAGATAGCATTAGCTATAAATTCTCGTTCAGTTTGGCCTCTTTAAACGAGATTCTAATTCCATTCTTGGTACCACTTAGGACCAAAACATTACCTCATCCAATGGCATATATCAAGGTACTCCCATCTCAAATACACCCCCTCCTGGACAAGATCAGAAAAGACAGTGAGCCTCTTAGGTCATATACTAGGTCAAGATGAGGTCAACCTCAGAGGGGACATACAATGGTTCCAGACACTGCCATACTCCTCCCCCCAATGGGAAAAGCTGGGAGTGACTGGTGTACAGACATTGTGGAGCCCTTCACATGTTTTAACAGATACCCTCACATATGAAGACAATCCTGACCTCTCCCCTCTCTGGGCCCCAAGTGACTAAGCCCGAGCTGAGAAGGGATAACTGCAACTGCCAACAGTATAGCCCAAAAGAAGACATTCTAATGACAAAAACAAGATAAAACATCTTATTTATCTATGTTACCTACAGTAACTAATTCGGATTCAGCCACGACACCCTTCAATATCCACGAGTTAGGTAAATCTGCTTTTAGTTTTTTTGCCCATCTCATGTGGAACGATTTCCAAAACTCCTTAAAGTTGGTGGAGTTGGTGACTCTAGGGCAATTTAGGCAGATGTTAGAGGGCCTTTATAATGAAGAATGTGTTTGTTTCATATGATTGTGTTTTGCTTTTCGTGTTATCTGTTTGCTTTTAATGTGCAATTGTGCAATTGATGTGTATATACTGTAGATATGCATAGTGTAATTGTATATCCTTTTACAGTAGTGGGCTAAATCAGGGTCACACAGTGTTTTTTGGTAGTCTTAAACAAATCTACTTTGAAACAAAAGTATATATCTCACACACATAGTTATCGGCTTAAAACAAAAGAAAACATATGTACCATGTCAGATATAGTTGAAATGTATTCAATTTTGAGTTTGCATCCCAATATTACACTTTATATACATCACAGAAGACAGATTTTCAGCAGGCTTATTTTAACACTCCACTGTCACTTTTTATGTATACATGTATACATGTTTTTATTGGGCACATAAAGAAATGCAAATTACAAATGACCCCCTATACTTATTGAACCACCTCCCTTTAACAACAAAATCTATCACGTGTCATTCGTGTCTGGGAGGAATCCCATCTAAAAATACATCTTTGAAACAAACCAAACCTCTCTCACACCACAAAACAAAAGCTTGGAGGGTACAAATAGGTGGTCGATACAGAGGGCCTAGAAGAGAAGGGGCAATGTTGACGAAATTGTCTCCAGATCTTCAGAGTAGAGCGCACAATGGGGTTTCCCGTATATTTTGAAGGACACAAGGCCAGTGGGGCACAAAAGCAAGAGCAGAAAGGGAGGATGATTGGCAGGAGCGTGCCTCTAATGAGCACCAGTTGGTATCTGGAGCATGACACCAGACCATAATCTTTTGAATATTGGCTGCCCAACAGTTAAGCAAAACATTTGGAAGTGCCAATCCTCCATCTTGTCTTCTTCTTTGAAGTATTGCTCTATGTATCCTAGGTGATTTGCCTGCCTAGATAAAATGACTGATGAGCCTATACAACTTGGTAAAAAAGGATTTCGGCAGAAAAATCTATAGAAACCTAGGTGTTCATTTTAACAGATTGGATTCTGCCAGCTAATGAGAGATGCAGACTCTCCCAGCATTGTAAGTCTGCTTTAACCCGTGTGACTAGGCTTGCAACGTCAGTTTTATGGAGGGTAGCCAGAGAGTGTGTTATATTCACACCCAAATAGGAAAAACCAGAAGGCAACAGACGGAAAGACAGGGCTCCAAGGGGAATTTGCTTGTCAGCAGGGTTCATCGGAAAACATGAACTTTTCTGAATGTTCAATTTGTAACCTGAGAATGATCCAAAGGTGTTTAAAATATTCACTATGTTATGGACAGAGTTCACAGGGTTAGTGATATATACAAGTAGATCATCTGCATACAGTGACACTTTGTGCTTTTCACCAGCTTGGTGGATTCCAGTAAATGAAGGTGATCATTTTAAGGCCAATGTGTAACGATTGTTGTCCTCCTAGGATGAGGAATAGGAAGGATCAGACCAAAACGCAGCGTGGTAAGTGTCCATGTTAATTTTAATAGATAAACTGAACACTGCAAATACCCCAAAAACTACAAAGAGAGAGCGTGACCGAAACTAAACAGATCTGTAAGGTGAAGACACACAAAACAGAAAACAACTACCCACAAACACAAATGGGAACAGGCTACCTAAGTATGGTTCTCAATCAGAGACAACGATAGACAGCTGTCTCTGATTGGAAACCACACCAGGCCAAACACAGAAATATAAAACATAGAACAAAAACATAGAATGCCCACCCCTACTCAGGCCCTGACCAAACCAAAAATAGAGACATAAAAAAGGAACTAAGGTCAGGACGTGACACAATGAAAGCGGTTCTATTGCAAGAGCAAAAAGGAGTGGGGACATAGGGCACCCTTGATGGGTCCCTCTGGAGAGGGGGAAGTATTTTGAATGTTGAGATTTGGTGTGTACGCTAGCCGTAAGTGCAGAATAGAGCAGACATATCGATGAAATGAAATTGGACCCAAAACCAAATCGTCCCAAAATCTTAAATAAATAATCCCTCTCCACCTGGTTGAAAGCCTTCTCCGCATATAGAGAAACAACAATTTTGGTGTCTGGAGAGATAGAAGGAGAGAGTATAATGTTCAAAAGCTGGCGTACATTGGAAACCAGTTGTCGCTCTTTGATGAAACCCGTTTGGTCATCCGATATGACATCCTGAAGACTGGGTTCCAACCGGCATGCTAGAACCTTAGCTAATCATTTAAGATGACCACCACAATTCTTGTTCCCAAGAACTCTAAGACTTCATGCCACAATGACTACAATGTGAGTAGCTCTCACATCTGTAATCATGAAGTGATGGTTATGCCACACATCAACTACATCATCCCAGACACTCTAGACCCACTCCAATTTGCATACCACCCCAACATATCTATAGACGATGCAATCTAAGTTGCACCCCACACTGCCCTCACCCACCTAGATAAAAGGAATACCTATGTGAGAATGCTGTTAATTGACTACAGCTCAGCGTTCAACACCATTGTCCCCTCTAAGCTCGCCACCAAGCTTAGGAAACTGGGACTGAACACATCCCTCTGCAACTGGATCCTGGACTTCCTGATGGACCAACCCCAGGTGGCGAGGGATGCTGACCGTCAACATGGGAGGGGGGCCTTAGAGGTGTGTGCTTAGTCCCCTCCTGTAGTCCCTGTTCACCCACGACTCCAAGCTGATTGGACTAAAGGAAACGGGGGACACGCCCCCATCCACATCAGGGGGGCTGCAGTGGAGCAGGTCGAGAGCTTCAAGTTCCTTGGTGTCCAAATCACGGTCAACTCACAGTGCACAGTCGTGAAGAAGGCGCGACAGAAGGCCTCTTCCCCCTCAGACTTGGATAGACATAACATCTCTCTATCTGTGTTATGGTGGTGTCTGTGAGAGCATGGGCAGCGCCATTGAGGCCATCTCCATCTTGAAATAGTCTATTTTCTTCTTCATTGGCTGATCCCTCTTGATGACCCGGCTGTCACGACTCCAACCTGGTTATCAGGTCATGCCAACTGAGTCATCAGGAGGGATCAGCCAATGAAGTTGGAAGTCTCGCACAGTTGACTAAATCAAAATGGCTAAAGTCCTCAATGGCGGTACCGATGCTAACACAGGCTTTTGGCCGCTAGAGGACTCCATACAACTCCATGCCCAGGACATAGAATGGGATAGGTTTAAATTCTAAATCAATCCTAACTTGGATTGAAAGGATAAGCGCCTAGACTGGTGCAAGGAATATGGTGGAATGAAACTCTCTTCCCCATGTTCATTCCAATCCAATGCTTTTTTAACTTTAGTAGTAGATGTAAGAAGAGGAAAAAACTATAAGTCATGGCACATTTGACATGTTATGTTTATACAATATTAAACATGAATCACTGACTAACCGCTTCAAATAGGGTTAATAAAAATAGCTGCAAAAACAGCAAAAACATAAGCAATTCAACACTTTTCACAAATCTATCAGTTCACAGCCTGTGTGTGTGTGTGCACGTGCGTTCCGCAGCTTACACGTGGCACTTAATGCCCTGCCAGGTTGCCCCTCCGGCTGGACAGTGTGTCACGGTCATCGTATGAATGGGACCAAGGCGCAGCGTTGTATGCGTACATTCTTTATTATTATAAGAATGAACACTGAACAAACTAACCAAAATAACAAAACAACACGTGACGCTATACAAATGAGTGCTAACAGGCAACTACACATAGACAAAACCCACAAACACCAAAGGGAAATGGCTACCTAAATATGATCCCCAATCAGAGACAACGATAAACAGCTGCCTCTGATTGAGAACCATATCAGTCCACAATAAACATACAAATACCTAGACCTACAAATCCCTAGACATACAAAACCCCTAGACAATACAAAAACTAGCGTATCCACCCTAGTCACACCCTGACCTAACCAAAATATAAAGAAACAGATATCTCAGGTCAGTGCGTGACAGCCCCCCCCCAAAGGTGCGGACTCCCGGCCGCAAACCTGAACCTATAGGGGAGGGTCTGGGTGGACAGCTACCCTTGGTGGCGACTCTGGTTCTGGATGCTGCCCCCCTCTTTACGCTGATCCCTACTCCATTGTAGAACCGGACCGTGGATCATCGCCGGAGGCTCTGGACTGCGGATCATCGCCTGAGGCCCCGGACTGGGAACCGTCGCTGGAGGCCCCGGACTGGGGACGGTCGCTGGAGACCCCGGACTGGGGACCGTCATTGGAGGCCCCGGACTGGGGACCGTCGCTGGAGGCCCCGGACTGGGGATCTTCGCTGGAGACCCCGGACTGGGGACCGTCGCTGATTCGGTGTGCGAGTTCATTAGAACGTGCGTCGAAGATGTCGTTCCCATAGCAACGATAAAAACATTCCCAAACCAGAAACCGTGGATTGATGGCAGCATTCGCGTGAAACTGAAAGCGCGAACCACTGCTTTTAATCAGGGCAAGGTGTCTGGTAACATGTCCGAATATAAACAATGCAGCTATTCCCTCCGCAAGGCTATTAAACAAGCTAAGCGTCAGTACAGAGACAAAGTGGAATCTCAATTCAATGGCTCAGACACAAGAGGCATGTGGCAGGGTCTACAGTCAATCACGGACTACAAGAAGAAACCCAGCCCAGTCACGGACCAGGATGTCTTGCTCCCAGGCAGACTAAATAACTTTTTTGCCCGCTCTGAGGACAATACAGTGCCACTGACACGGCCTGCAACGAAAACATGCGGTCTCTCCTTCACTGCAGCCGAGGTGAGTAAGACATTTAAACGTGTTAACCCTCGCAAGGCTGCAGGCCCAGACGGCATCCCCAGCCGCGCCCTCAGAGCATGCGCAGACCAGCTGGCCGGTGTGTTTACGGACATATTCAATCAATCCCTATACCAGTCTGCTGTTCCCACATGCTTCAAGAGGGCCACCATTGTTCCTGTTCCCAAGAAAGCTAAGGTAACTGAGCTAAACGACTACCGCCCGTAGCACTCACTTCCGTCATCATGAAGTGCTTTGAGAGACTAGTCAAGGACCATATCACCTCCACCCTACCTGACACCCTAGACCCACTCCAATTTGCTTACCGCCCAAATAGGTCCACAGACGATGCAATCTCAACCACACTGCACACTGCCCTAACCCACCTGGACAAGAGGAATACCTATGTGAGAATGCTGTTCATCGACTACAGCTCGGCATTCAACACCATAGTACCCTCCAAGCTCGTCATCAAGCTCGAGACCCTGGGTCTCGACCCCGCCCTGTGCAACTGGGTACTGGACTTCCTGACGGGCCGCCCCCAGGTGGTGAGGGTAGGCAACAACATCTCCTCCCCGCTGATCCTCAACACGGGGGCCCCACAAGGGTGCGTTCTGAGCCCTCTCCTGTACTCCCTGTTCACCCACGACTGCGTGGCCACGCACGCCTCCAACTCAATCATCAAGTTTGCGGACGACACAACAGTGGTAGGCTTGATTACCAACAACGACGAGACGGCCTACAGGGAGGAGGTGAGGGCCCTCGGAGTGTGGTGTCAGGAAAATAACCTCACACTCAACGTCAACAAAACTAAGGAGATGATTGTGGACTTCAGGAAACAGCAGAGGGAACACCCCTATCCACATCGATGGAACAGTAGTGGAGAGGGTAGCAAGTTTTAAGTTCCTCGGCATACACATCACAGACAAACTGAATTGGTCCACTCACACTGACAGCGTCGTGAAGAAGGCGCAGCAGCGCCTCTTCAACCTCAGGAGGCTGAAGAAATTCGGCTTGTCACCAAAAGCACTCACAAACTTCTACAGATGCACAATCGAGAGCATCCTGGCGGGCTGTATCACCGCCTGGTACGGCAACTGCTCCGCCCTCAACCGTAAGGCTCTCCAGAGGGTAGTGAGGTCTGCACAACGCATCACCGGGGCAAACTACCTGCCCTCCAGGACACCTACACCACCCGATGTTACAGGAAGGCCATAAAGATCATCAAGGACATCAACCACCCGAACCACTGCCTGTTCACCCCGCTATCATCCAGAAGGCGAGGTCAGTACAGGTGCATCAAAGCTGGGACTGAGAGACTGAAAAACAGCTTCTATCTCAAGGCTATCAGACTGTTAAACAGCCACCATTGAGTGGCTGCTGCCAACACACTGTCATTGACACTGACCCAACTCCAGCCACTTTAATAATGGGAATTGATGGGAAATTATGTAAATATATCACTAGCCACTTTAAACAATGCTACCTTATATAATGTTACTTACCCTACATTATTCATCTCATATGCATACGTATATACTGTACTCTACATCATCGACTGCATCCTTATGTAATACATGTATCACTAGCCACTTTAACTATGCCACTTTGTTTACTTTGTCTACATACTCATCTCATATGTATATACTGTACTCGATACCATCTACTGTTTGCTGCTCTGTACCATCACTCACTCATATATCCTTATGTACATATTCTTTATCTTCTTACACTGTGTATAAGACAGTAGTTTTAGAATTGTTAGTTAGATTACTTGTTGGTTATCACTGCATTGTCGGAACTAGAAGCACAAGCATTTCGCTACACTCGCATTAACATCTGCTAACCATGTGTATGTGACAAATAAAATTTGATTTGATTTGATTTGATTTGATTTGGAGGCCCCGGGCCTGGGGACCGTCGCTGGAGGCTCCGGACTGGGGATCGTCGCTGGAGGCTCCGGACTGCGGATCGTCGCTGGAGGCTCCGGACTGCGGATCGTCTCTGGAGGCTCCGGACTGTGGCCCGTCGTTGGAGGTTCCGGACTGGGAACTGTCGCCGGAAGCTCTGGACTGGGTACTGTCGCCGGAAACTCTGGACTGGGAACTGTCGCCGGAAGTTCTGGACTGGGAACTGTTGCCGGAAGCTCTGGACTATGGAGGCACACTGGAGGCCTCAGGGCGAGTGAGAGGAGCAGACACAGGACGTACTGGACTCTGGAGGTGCACTGGAGATCTGGAGCGTAGAGCTGGCACAATGCATCCTGGCTGGATGCTCACTTGAGCCCGACAAGTGCGGGGCGCTAGCACAGGACGCACTGGGTTGTGCAGACGCACCGGAGACACAGTACACAGATCTGGCACAGGATATCCTGGTCCAAGGAGGTGTACTGGAGACCAGGAGCGCTGAGCCGGCACCATCCGTCCTGGCTGGATGCCCATTCTAGCCCGGCAAATGCGAGGAACTCGAGACACCGTGCGCATCACTGCATAACACGGTGTCTGACCAGTCACACGCTCCCCACGGTAAGCACGAGGAGTTGGCTCAGGTCTCCAACCTGACTCAGCCAATCTCCTCGTGTGCCCCCCAAAGAAATTTATTGGGGCCGCCTCTCGGGCTTCCGTGCTAACCGTTTCCCCTCGTATCGTCGCCGTTCCTCCTGCGCTATATCCCCCTGCTTCCATGGCAGGTGATCCTTTCCTGCCAATATTTCCTCCCATGTCCAGAATCCTTCCTCCCACGTCCAAAATCTCATCCCATGTCCATGATGTCTGCTCCTCCTGAACACGCTGCTTGGTCCTTTTATGGTGGGTTCTTCTGTCACGGTTGTCGTATGAATCGGACCAAGGCGCTGCGTGGTATGCGTACATTCTTTATTATTATAAGAATGAACACTGCACAAACTAACCAAAATAACAAAATGACACGTGAAGCTATACAAATGAGTGCTAACAGGCAACTACACATAGACAAGAACCCACAAACACCAAAGGGAAATGTCTACCTAAATATGATCCCCAATCAGAGAAAACGATAAACAGCTGCCTCTGATTGGGAACCATATCAGTCCATTTCAGTACATATCAGTACAAAACCCCAGACAATACAAAAACTAGCGTGTCCACCCTTGTCACACCCTGACATAACCAAAATATAAAGAAAACAGAGATATCTCAGGTCAGGGCGTGACACAGTGACCTCAGACACAAACTTCGATGTGAGAAAGCTATATTTCTGAAGCACTTGTGGTCAAGATTGTGGTCCACCCGCACAGACAGTGTGGTGAAGAAGGCGCAACAGAGGATGGTGCGGTCTGCCCAACACATCACCGAGGGGAAACTACCTGCCCTCCAGGACACTTACAGCACCCGATGCCACAAAGATCATCAAGGAGAACAACCACCCGAGCCATTGCCTGTTCACCCCGCTATCAGAAGGCGAGGTCAGTATATGTGCATCAAAGCTGGGACTGAGAGACTGGAAAACAGCATCTGTCTCAAGGCCATCAGACTGTTTTTATTTTTTTTATTTCACCTTTATTTAACCAGGTAGGCTAGTTGAGAACAAGTTCTCATTTGCAACTGCGACCTGGCCAAGATAAAGCATAGCAGTGTGAACAGACAACACAGAGTTACACATGGAGTAAACAATTAACAAGTCAATAACACAGTAGAAAAAAAATGGGCAGTCTATATACAATGTGTGCAAAAGGCATGAGGAGGTAGGCGAATAATACAATTTTGCAGATTAACACTGGAGTGATAAATGATCAGATGGTCATGTACAGGTAGAGATATTGGTGTGCAAAAGAGCAGAAAAGTAAATAAAAAAACAACAAAAAAACAGTATAAAAACAGTATGGGAATGAGGTAGGTGAAAATGGGTGGGCTATTTACCAATAGACTATGTACAGCTGCAGCGATCGGTTAGCTGCTCGGATAGCTGATGTTTGAAGTTGGTGAGGGAGATAAAAGTCTCCAACTTCAGCGATTTTTGCAGTTAAATAGCCATCACTAGGCAGCTTCCACCCGGTTACGTAACCCTGCACCTTAGAGCCTGCTTCCCCATATACATAGACTTGAAATCACTGGCCACTTTAATAATGGAACACTAGTCACTCTAATAATCTTTAATAATCTAATTTGATTTGATTTGGACATATTTATGCTTTACTCATCTCATATGTATATACTGTATTCTATTCTACTGTATTTTAGTCTATGCAACTCTAACATTGCTCATCCTTATATTTATGTATTCCTTAATTCCATTATTTTACTTGTAGGTTGTGTGTTGTGTGTATTCTTGTGACTTGTTAGATATTACTGCACTGTTGGAGCTAGAAACACAAGCATTTCGCTACACTTGCAATAACATCTGCTAAACATGTGTATGTGACAAATTTGATTTGATTCCTGGTGTCCTGCTGCCCCACGGCTGTACGCTCAGATTTTCTGAAGTACAAAACACTGCTTCCCTCATCAGTGGCATAATCTCTGATGAGTGAAGTGCCAGAGACACACTTAGGTCCATCAGGCAAGCTGCTGTAGGGGTTGGATCGAAGTTGGCTGCCGGAGGATTTAGTATGCATGCGAATTGCTCATGCAGTGACTATAGTGGTATTTATATTGGGAAAATGACAGGAGATGTTGTTCCACTTGAAACCAATAGGTTGCTCAACCTTATTCATTGTTTTATCACACGTAAACGTGGTGGAATTATGAGGGAATTAAGTCAAGGTCAGAATATGGAGTATCTTAGACATACCTTCGCCATACCTTAATTTATTTGATCTTCACCCAAAACGAATAGCGGGTGCATAGCATGTCTCGTGGAAATTCTTACACAGGGACACTCAAAATCAATCTTAAATGAATCATTGTTTATTATCAGAGTGCTAGAGAGGTTCCAACAAACTTGACGCACCATAGCGAACGTCTGTCATATTTGCATGATTTATCTTATTCATCATTCATAATTAATTAACGTTTGCTTCATTCGTGTGACTGACCAATACTGGTTCATGCATGTGGCAGACCAATACCTCACGAGGCATCTTCTCTCCAAGCTGAGACCTTGAAACTGAGATATCATTCTCAAAACAAGGGTCTGGGCATACTACCAAATTGCAGATAATACAGTGAGGATTTCTCCCAGGCGTTCAATTAGTCACTTACATGAACACAGAAATTAGTTTATAGAAAAGCACAAACAGAACACTGAAATTAGTTATTTAGAAAAGCATAAACATTTCAATCACATTCCATCCTTTTATTACTTGTGTGATATTAATCATTACATTTTAATGTAAGCATTTCATGTTTAGCTTCTATATCATATTTCAATTAAAGTAAATTGAAATCAAAACATAAAACCAGACACTTCATATGTTCAAACCCTTCATTCTGGGTTATACAATCTAATTAGTATGGTAATACTATCATCATAATAAAGGTTATCCTTTTACGGCTAGGGGTTCAGCTAGCGGAACGTTTCGACAACATCCGGTAAAATTGCAGAGCACGAAATTCCAAATAAATGATTAGAAATATTTAACTTTCATACAATCACAAGTGCAATACACCAAAATACAACTTAACTTCTTGTTAATCCAGCCACCGTGTCAGATTTCAAAAAGGCTTTACAGAAAAAGCAAACCATGCTATTATCTGAGGACAGCACCCCATCAAACAAACACATGACAATCATAATTTAACCCTCCAGGCGCGACACAAAACTCAGAAATAACTATATAATTCATGCCTTACCTTTGAAGATCTTCTTCTGTTGGTACTCCAATATGTCCCATAAAACATCAAAAATTGTCCTTTTGTTCGATTAATTCCGACATTTATATCCCCAAAATGTTTGATTCAGAAAAACACAGGTTCCAACTCGCCTAAACATGACTACCATTTATCTAATAAGTTACCTGTAATCTTGGTCCAAACATTCCAAAAAGTTCAACTTTTGTCTCGTCAGTCCACAAATTATTTTCCCAAAAGTCATCAAGATGTTTTTTTTTGCCAAAAGTGAGACGAGCCTTTATGTTCTTTTTGGTCAGCAGTGTTTTTCGCCTTGGAACTCTGCCATGGATACCATTTTTTCCCCCAGTCTCTTTCTTATGGTTGAGTCATGAACACGGACCTTAACTGAGGCAAGTGAGGCCTGCAGTTCTTTAGATGTTGTTGTGGGTTCTTTTGTGACCTCTTGGGTGAGTCGTCACTGCACTCTTGGGGTAATTTTGGTAGGCCGACCACACCTGGGAAGGTTCACCACTGTTCCAAATATTCTCCATTTGTGTATAATGGCTCTCATCGTGGTTCGCTGGATTCCCAAAGCTTTAGAAATGGCTTTGTAACCCTTTCCAGACTGATAGATGTCAATCACTTTGTTTCTCATCTGTTCCTGAATTTCTCTGGATCGCGGCATGATATCTTGCTTTTTTGAGATATTTTGGCCTACTTCACTTTGTCAGACAGGTTCTATTTAAGTGGTTTCTTGACTCAACAGGTATGGCAGTAATCAGGCCTGGGTGTGGCTAGTGAAATTGAACTCAGCTTTACAAAACATGTGATCAACCACAGTAAAATCATGATTTAACGAGGGGGGGGGGGGATTACTTTGTCACATAGGGCCATGAAGGTTCGGATAGCTTTTTCCCCTTAATAAATCCAATAATCACTTACAAAATGCATTTTGTGTTTACTTTTGTTATCTTTGTGTAATATTTAAAATGTGTTTGATGATCTGAAACATTTAAGTGACAAATGTGTGAAAAAATAAGAAATCAGGAAGGAGGCAAATACTTTATCACAGCACTGTACTTGTCCTCTTGGTCAGTATTGCACCGGGACCTCCCACTCCTCTTTCTATTCTGGTTAGATTCAGTTTGCTCAGTTCTGCCAAGGGAGTAGTACATAGTATTGTATGAGATCTTCAGTTGCTTTGCAATTTCTCGCATGGAATAGCCTTCATTTCTCAGAACAAGAAGAGACTGACGAATTTCAGAAGAAAGTTCTTTGTTCCTGGCCATTTTGAGCCTGTAATTGAACCCACAAATGCTAATGCTCCAGATACTCAACTAGTCTAAAGAAGGCCAGTTTTATTGCTTCTTTAATCAGGACAACAGATTTCAGCTATGCTAACATATTTGCAAAAGGATTTTCTAATGATCAACTAATCTTTTACAATTATAAACTTGGATTAGCTAACACAACTTTGGAATGCCATTGGAACGCAGGAGTGATGGTTGCTGATAATGGGCCTCTGTACGCCTATGTAGATATTCCACTAAAACTCATCCATTTTCAGCTACAATAGTCATTTACAAAATTAAAAATGTCTACACTGTATTTCTGATCAATTTGATGTTATTGTAATGTACAAAAAATGTGCTTTTCTTTCAAAACAAGGACATTTCTAAGTGACCCTAAACTTTTGAATGGTAGTGTAGGTACAGTTTATTACTGGGTAAATAAATTACTTTTGAGGTCATGAGAAGTATGAATTTAGGTGAAATTGAGGATTATTTACAAAGGTTGTCGGAGAATCAATCAATCAATCAAATGTATTTATAAAACCCTTCTAACATCAGCTGATGTCACAAAGTGCTGTACAGAAACCCAGCCTAAAACCCCAAACAGCAAGCAATGCAGATGTAGAAGCACGGTGGCTAGGAAAAACTCCCTAGAAAGGCCAGAACCTAGGAAGAACCCTAGAGAGGAACCAGGCTATGAGGGGTGACCTCGTGCGACTTCTTTCTACGTTGCTCAACCGGAAGCCCCCCTTTTTATGTACAAACTCATATTCTCACACACAGTATTCCTCATATTCTGTTTATATACCATTGTTTACTCACTATTTATGTATGGCCTATACTGTATTCTTGAGATAGCTCATCCTACTACTGTACATATAATTTTCTACACGTATCCCATTCTGGATTCTGACACATGCTCACTCTAATATATGTACTCTAGATTGTTAATTGGATTCGTCCTGATTTCAAATGATTTGTGTATTAGTATTGTATTTGTGAAACATTCTACTGCACTGTTGGAGCTAGAAACATTTCACTGCACCTGCTATAAGACCTGCAAATCTGTATACATGACCAATAGTCTTTGATTTGATTTGAAACGAACACCTTACCACAACACAAAACAGTTATAAAGGACTCCCAAAGGTTACTGAACCATAGTCTAAGAGTGTTTGATGACAGAAAAGTAATTTTCATTAAATAATCGTAGCCTTGTATCTAACGCATGCCTAGCGCCCTCTACGATCCTACTGTACGGGACAGAACATCTATGTTATGATGCCAGAGCATTCATATCACTGTGCCACTGATACTGCTTTTCCAATACACATTATTCGTTGTGCCCTGCTCTATTCCCAAACATGGTGTATTGAAGATGGGAAGATGAAATCAGGATAACTTCAGAAGGAAAAGAGGTTTGAGGTTGAGCATCCTGCCTGAGGAATAATTGTTATCAGAAAGATGTGCGGTAACGTATTGCTCCACATATGAGAAATACAGCAAGCTGTAAATTAAATGTCATTGTGCTCCAAGTTATGCTTAAGCATTATATTACACTCCGAACTTCAGAAGAGAGGGAACGAGATTACCATTTTTATTCTCAATTCTCTTTTTAGTGCTACATTTCTGTTTAATTTTGTATCTATTGAAACTGTGGCTTTTAAGTTGAGGGAATTGTCACAGCATATGGAAATGCCCTTTTTTTACATTAGAACATTTTGCTGAAGGGCAATCAATTAGCATAATTCACTGCACAGCATGTCAAGCACATTGTCCTCACTGACCCTACATACCCTTTCCATTGACTATGCTCGTATTTCATAGGCTATTTCCTGCTTGTTGAAATGTCAGAAAATACCACTGGATTGCCTGACTTTTAGTCCATAGTTGCTGGTCATCTCTTTTCTATTAAATCATACCATCATCATTGTAATTGAGTACTAACCTCCCCCTATTCTTTTGAGCCCATTGCTGTAGACCTACTCAAGATTTCATTTCATGCGGTAAGTTTGACAGCTTTTTCCACATAACCACACTGACTTATAAGAGGGCTAAGATGACATCAGAGAATGCAAGGGAAAAGAACACAATGTCATTTCACACACTCCATTAGTTTTGGCACAGAATATAAATCACATGATAGAGTAGGGACTCCAAACTCCCCAGGCCTCGCCTTTGAGTTTTCTATGAGCTGCATGATTGGTTTACCCAAAAGTGGGCCCGTCCTCAACGACAATAATATTACGGCAGAAAAGGAAATACAAAATGTATGTTTAAACACATTCATCTTTAATTGACAACTGACTTCTAAAATATATGTTTCAGCCCACTGATATTTTATTTTTTCTGATTTGCTCTCTTACAATATCTCTTCGGCAGCCCCGATGTGCAATAAAAATGAAACAACACAAAATGGCTTATTGTATTAAGACTCAGACACTATCAGAGCATTGTAGTTTTGTGTTGACGTCAAACGTTGTCTATAACTACATATTAAAAACAAAAAAATACATTTTAAGTGAGAAGTAGGCATTGTTCTGAAAATGGAAAAGAAAGGAAATTCACATGAGCACCACAATGCGTACTCCACCCATGCTCTACCAAGGTTTTCCAGCACACAGCTTTGACCTACCACAGTAGCTATGTTGGTCTATTGTACTTCAAACAATGTGTATGCAGGTTTCTTATGATACAACCCTTCTCAAACAGCCTAATTCATACTCCATCGCCCCCACAATAATCCTGTAACTACATTACAGACCCCCACAGTGGAGGTGTCATAATACCAATAAAACCTAGCGGTCAAAAAAGGAAATAGCTCCAATCGTTTTTCCACCATTCATTTTTTCCAAAGGGGATTTTAGAACCACTTAAAACAAGGTTGCATTTTGTGTAGACGTACCCTGGCGTGACGTTTTGATAACCGTGTAAATCTCTCTAGGACAAGGTGATTTTATCAATGTATTCGGCTCTAATATACTCCTAATTAGTGTCAAAGTAGACATAATGCAAATCTACAAATCCCTGCAAGCTCCTGCATGTCATCTCTAGCTGACACCTTTGCTAACAGGTTTTGTGTCAATTTAAAACTTGCAAAAGACAGTTAACAGAATTGTCCATTTAAATAAATGTATCTAATTTATGAATTACTACATTAAGCTAACATTAGATAGTTAATCCAGAGATTCTTACCTTTGCCTCGATTTGTCAGTGGCGTCCAGATCATCATGGCATTTGTAGTGCTTTATGATATGGGTATTATGACTATAAAAAGGGCAATTGATTCCAGTCTTACATTGATGATTTTGTCCCCCCTCCTTCATAATCGTGAGATTTCTATGAGCCGTGTGTAGCCACATCAGATTTCAAGCTGCGATTTCAAGGCTTATGCTACAGCCAGGTACAGTGGTTCTATTGTAGTCTAACATGAGCTGGCTACTACACTCAGTATGTCTGCTGCAGCCGGTGTGTTATCAAACTCCATTGTGGGGAACAGACAGATTGCTGTATGTGTAGAGACACGTTTCTAAAAAAGCTGACCTCCAGGTGGACTGGTGTGTTTGGAGAGAGCGGACAGCATCCGGCACCCAGCCTCGCTCAGCCTTGCTTCATCAGCCCTTTGCTCTACCAGGATAATTTATCATCTGTAGCTGCCTGTCAGGCTGAGCCTCGGGAGCAGACTCCCTGCAAGGCTCCTGTGGCTCCGGTTACCAGAACATACACCAGGGCTAGAGGTGGCCAGGACTGGTCAGAGATATGTGACCTTGACTAGCTCTCTATCATATCTGTTGGTGTGGGTAATATTCTTCTGATTGATACAATGTAGGGTATCCAATAATCCCCTAAGAAAACCAATGGTCCAAACCTCATGTCTCCATCATAATCCTTTATGATATTAGAGTTTTTACCCTTGTAAAATTAGGGTGACTAAATCAATGGATGCAAAAGTGGTAAAAAAAAGAAGTAAAATTGCACAGCATGGCATCAGCTAGGCTACATGCTGTGTGAGAATGAAGGCTATCTGACAGGCTCACGTTCCCATTGAACTTGTCATCTTTCTTCTCCAATCTGCAGGACGTAAAACAATATAGAGGTAAGATAGATCTTGATTTTGAGACATAACGTGTATTATTTTCATATTTTATTATATGCTTTTCATATTAATGCGAAATTCCTGTTTTAAAAAAAAAGATTTCTCACAAAAACAAGTGTATCTCTGTGAAATATCAACAGAGCACTGAGCATACTGCAAGCTTTTTATTTTCAAAGGCTTTTACATTTCATTTCAATTTGGCCTTTTTTGAACCCGGGGAAACAACTTTGAAGATGACCACCACAACATGTAAAATCCACAAAATTTGCTGCGAGAAAGCTACATCGCTCTGTCAACAGAGCTCGGTGCTTAATATCGGATGTATTAGGTTACGCAAATCCTTAATTTTGGGATATGCTGTTAATGAGATGAGAAAGACCCCACTGAACAAGTCAGAACATGAATAATTATGTTTGTCTTCAGAAAAAAAATGTATTTATAACATAATGAAGTGAAATTTCAACACCAAAGCGCTTTTCACCCATGCTAGGCAGAGTGAGTGGACACCAAATGGTATACAGTATCTACAGCCTAGTCTGAGTACACAGATTGAGGAAAATGCATGTTAGTATAAACAAAGTATCATTGCATTCACAACAAATTGTCTTCATCAGGGTTTCCTAAGCTGAGAACATTGTATAGAAATTGTTTTGGAGTCTGTGAAAGCTTGTATGGTACATTTACAGCCTAGTCTGAGTACCAATAGCAGTCTCTTGGCATGTTGTTCAGTCCAATAGAATACTCTTGGCATGTCGTTCAGTCCAATAGAAGACTCTTGGCATGTCGTTCAGTCCAATAGAAGACTCTTGGCATGTCGTTCAGTCCAATAGAAGACTCTTGGCATGTCATTCAGTCCAATAGAAGACTCTTGGCATGTCGTTCAGTCCAATAGAATACTCTTGTGACTGACTGGGAATCAGTGGTTCCTCAATTAAAAGTTTAGAAGTTATGCCGAGACACGTTGAGGTACATTGCGTCACCGAGTCCAATTGGTACAGTGGACATTTAAATGCCAGAATAAAAAGTAATTGATAAAAGACAGATGTCAGCAGCCCTACCCCAACTCTATAAGGGCCTGTATAACCCCTTCAATAAAACAGCTCTGGGAAGTTAGCTGCCAGGCAGCTGTCCAGTTCTTTCCCCATCTGCCCTCTCTCTCAGGAGGCTGTGTTCTCTCTCTGCCCATGGGGCGATGGGGCAGCGCTGTGCCCAGTACACGCACGGCAGCTCATACACCAGGCCTGTTCACTCCATTCACAGAACCAGATCCCACATGACCATTTCAATCACCTCAGACAGACACACACCAGTTGCCAACCGTCTGCCCTTCTACCCTCACACAGGTGGTACTGTGCATCAGTAGCCGAGCCAACATGTATCACTGTGCACTTAAGTGTCCAATTAACACTATCACACAAGTTACTCTAGGTAACACAGCAATTATAATCACAATGCACTCATAGACAGGTGCAGTATAACGTGGTTGTGTATTATACACTGATATGTCAATAATACTATCAAAACCTGGGAACATTGCCAGGTGATCATCCCCTATATCAGTTGTTTGTTGCAATCAAGTTGGCCATATGTGGATGTTACATTCTACTTTATAGGTTGGTTATGTAGGCTTCTTCTAACCCATCGCTTTCTTCTACAGATAATATTACGATTAAATTATATCTCTACATTAAAAACCAAAGTCTATCAGAATTTCAGTCATTCCAATAAATGTTATATTGTTTTAAATAATAAATATATTGTTTTACCAATAAATGTTTCCAAGAATAGGACTTTAAAATATGGATCAGCCAAATTGTTTGGACTTATTAGCCAGCCCTACTTTGTTGTTTATGATTTTGTTGTCATGGAGGTCTGATTGGGCTCATTGATTCGAGGGGAAATATATATGCTGCTCTCATGGAATGGCAAAGCTGTCATCAAGGCAAAGGGTGGCTACTTTGAAGAATCTAAAATCTAAAATATATTTGATTTGTTTAACACGTTTTGGGTTACTACATTATTCCTTATGTGTTATTTCATAGTTTTGATTTCTTCACTATTATTCTACAATGTAGAAAATAGTAAAATAAAGAAAAACGCTTGAATGAGTAGGTGTGTCCAAACTTTTGACTGGTACTGTATATACTGTATAATCTATATATCCAAAAATGGATGTAGCAACAAAAGGTTTCCCCTTTAAGTCTATCAAAAGTGTGCAAGTTTGAGCATGTGTCCATTAGGCAACTATTTATTTTTTGTATAAGCATGAATTAGGTTGAGCAATAAATGCCCCACTTTTATTCCATAGGTTTGGATCTGCACTATGCAGCTGTTGCAAGAGCACATTCTTCACTGGCTGTCCACTGGTTTCAAAAACAATGATTGATAGACAGTTTAAACTTCTTGAATTCAACCTTTATTAGGTTTGAATACACATTTACAATTGTGAACATCCATCCACAACAACCACAATCCGTAAAGCACAAATAGTTAAATGAGAGAGCAGCAGTGTGATTTACATCAATGCGCCATGTAGAATAAGTGATATCCGTATCGCAGTAGACTACACCACTGCTGTCATCCTTACCTCCAAGCGTTTATTCAAGTTGGATAATCTTTGGATGCTGACTGCAGTCGCAACATTGGAAGACATAACATGGAGTGTAGCCTGTAAAAGCCTATTCCTGCTCTTTTCCAGCGATCCATCAAACACATTTAGTGTGTCATCATAGTTCTCTCTGACTTGTGGTCTTACTCGCTCAGGTGGAACAAACTTAAACTTTAAACTTTTTTCAATACTGATTTGAATGTCATTGAGAATAGAGAAGTGTCAAAGATTTTTTTTTTACAAACATCCTTTCTGAGTTTTAAAGTAATCCTCGAAGTAGTCATCTAGTTTTTCAAAAGTATCGGTAATCTGATTACAATATTTTTGATGGTAATGTAACAGATTACAGTTACCGTTTTTTTGTAATCCCTTACAGATTACATGTAACTCCCCAACCCTGTATAGGCCCATAGGATTATTATTATTATTATTATTTGATGGATCTAGTCATGGTAGCAAGCCTCGGAATACTATAAATGATGTGTCCAAGATAACCGTTATACAATTATCAAGAGGCTGAGAGACAAAGAGCTAATATTCTAGCATTAAATGTTTGAGTTAACCTTAGCTCTGAGCTGCACAGTTAGAGGCCAAGCATATAGGCTTTGTGTAGTGTAAATAACATTTACCAATAGACCTACTAAATTATGGACACATAGTAAAACAATTACTCTCTAAAACAAGGAACACATTTACTCAAATCAACAAATAGGATTTATTAGTCATTAAATAATTGACACTCAAACAATTCCAGGGTACATGAAGTACATGATGCATTACAGAATAACACAGAGCAAATGACTGTCAATTAATAAGACTTTACGTGGTTACACGGGTCATCAGTTCAGAATAAACTCTAACAGAAAAAACTGTATAAGATATACAGGAGCTCGCTAACAAGTTCTCTAAGTATGAACTGTCCTTTTAACCAAATTCAAGCGGGAACTCACTCCCTATTGAAAACAAGAGGCAGGAACAACACACCCAGACTCGAATCTAATCAAATAAATGTACATTTACATTTGACATTTTAGTCATTTATCAGCTAGGTGGGACAACCACATATCACAGTTATAGTAAGTCAATTGTTCCTCAATAAATTATCTATAAGCAAAGTAAGAGCTAGCAAGAGGGAAGAGTCAAGTTCAAGTGTGAGTTCACCAAAGCCTTTTTTTGGAGGGGAGGGGTGAGGAGGGGGTGTTGCGGGTTATTGTGGGATTATTTAAGATACTCTTCGAAGAGGTAGGGTTTCAGATGGTTTCTGGAAGATTGGCAGGGGAAGCTGGTTCTGCCATTGGGGTGCTAGGACAGAGAAGAGCTTGGACTGGGCTGAGCGGGAGCTGCCCTCCCGTAAGGGTGGGAGGGCCAAGAGACCAGAGGTGGCAGAACGGAGTACTCGGGTTGGGGGGTAGGGAGGGGAAGTTCCTCTTGCTGCTCCGTAGGCAAGTGCCATGGTATTGTAGTGGATGCAAGCTTCGACTGGAAGCCAGTGAAGTATGTGGAGGAGTGGGGTAACATGGGAGAATTTGAGAAGCTTGAACACCAGGTGGGCTGCAGCGTTCTGGATAAATTGCAGGGGTTTGATGACATATGCAGGAGCCCAGCCAACTGCGAGTTGCAGTAGTCCAGATGGGAGATGACAAGTGCCTGGATTAGGACCTGTGCCGCTTCTTGCGTGAGGTAAGGTCGCACTCTATGGATGATGTAGAGCAGGGATCATTAACTAGATTCAGTCAAGGGCCGATTTCTTGGTCGGGGGGCTTAGAACATAATTACAAGTCATTTGTAGACAACAATTGACCGCTAGAAGCCAAAACAGATATGTTTGACTAAAACATAATCATTTCAAACCTTGCTTACATTTGTACACGATCATGTTGTGTCTCTCTATTATGCGTGTGAATACTTGGGAACAGATTTCTTAGATTAAAATCACTTGGAGCTGATTTCCTGGTGTTTTTTTTACAGTATTTTATGTCTAACAATGAAAATTCCACACACGCACAAAACAATGTCTTGTCAAGATTGAGCTTGAGGTGGTGGGCCGACATCCAAGCTGAGATCTCTGCCAAGCACGCAGAGATGCGTGTCGCCACCTGGATGTCAGAAGAGGAGAAGGAGAAAAGTTGTTGAGTGTCAGCCCTGTTCAGAATGCAAGCAATCAGCCACGGAGCAGGAGAGGAGGACCGAGCCAGCTGGGAGGAAAGGGGACAGTAAGTCATAGAATGCAGAAAGGGAGGATAGTAGGTTCAAAGAGGCAGAATCAGGAGACAGGAGGAAGAAGGATTTAGCAGAAGGAAGAGATGATAGGATAGAAGATGAGAGAGTAGTGGGAGAGAGGGAGCGAAGATAGCGACGGCGCATGACCATCTGGGTAGGGGCTGAGTGGCTAGAGTTGGAGGAGACAGAAAAGGAAACAAAGTAGTGATCAGAGACCTGAAGGGGAGTTGCAGGGAGATTAGTAGGTGAACAATGTTATGACCGGACAACAAGAATGTGCCTGATAACCAGTCAACCCAACATACAATTTCAATCCAATCACTTTAAAATACATCAACCAGAAAACCTACAATGCAACAAGACAAATCAAAATGCACATCTTTTAATTAACTTTTAAAACAAACCAAACACCACAATTTCCTTCACAGTAACATTCATTTAATCAATTCAGTGTTTTCATCTGTCGTCACACCTCTCCTGGTGTCAGTCACCGCAGGACCTCTGTGGGAACGTCTCTTCCTGAAAATTGTCACGGTAAAGGTGTGGCTCTCTCCTGTGAGATGCAAATGTACAGCCATTGCACCGGACAATGCCATATTGAATCAATACGCCAAGCTGACGTCAACAAGACGCTAGATACATCTTCAACACTAGCCTTCATCGTCATTCACATTTGTTCACTCTAGTTTTCTATATCCTCAACAAGTGACAAAAATAAACTATATTGCAGACAGGAGACTGCAGTGCAGATGACCTAGATAGAGAGACAGAGGGAGTGAAAAAGAGGAAGGATAGAGAGACTAACTAACTTCTTTAAAGATTGATGGAATGGGGAATCTGTTTGGTAAACAGGAGAAAGCTCTAATCATCGTGTTACAGGGTCTTCATTCCCCTTGACGTCCATACCCCTTGATTTATTCCACATTTTGTTGTGTTACAGCCTGAATTCAAAATGGATTAAATAGATGGTTTGTCTCAACCATCTCCACACAATACCCCATAATGACAAAGTGAAAACATGTTTTTAGAAATGTTGACAAATTTATTGAAAGTATTCATACCCCTGAGTCAATACATGTGATTACAGCTGTGACTCTTTCGTACGTCTCTAAGAGCTTTGCACAACTGGATTGTATAATATTTGCCCATTATTCTTTAAAATTTATTCAAGCTCTGTCAAGTTGGTTGTTGATCATTGCTAGACAACCATTTTCAAGTCTTGCCATAGATTCACAAGCAGATTTAAGTCAAAACTGTAACTTGGCCACTTAGGAACATTCACTGTGTTCTTGGTAAGCAACTCCAGTGTAGATTTGACCTTGTGTTTAATTCAATGATTGTTTTTTTTACATTTCTACCCATCAACCAATAGGTGCCTTTCTTTGCGAGGCATTGGAAAATCTCCCTGGTCTTGAAATTCACTGCTTGACTGAGGGACCTTACAGATAATTGCACGTGTGGAGTAAAGAGATGAGGTAGTCATTCAAAAGTCATGCAACTTATAATGTGACTTGTGAAATAACATTTTTACACCTGAACTTATTGAGGCTTGCTCTAACCAAGGGGTTGAATAGTTATTGACTCAAAATATTTCAGATTTTCATTGTTTATTCATTTGTGAGAAAAAAAAGTTCTAAAAACATAATTTCACTTTGACATTATGAGGTATTGTCTGCCAGTGACAAATAAAATCCAAATGTAATCCATTTTAAATGTAGGAAAAATGCAGAAAAAGTCATTGGGTGTGAGTACTTTCAGAAGGCACATCACACCTGACTTTTCATTATCTATGACATCATCAAATCAAATGTATTTATATAGCCCTTCGTACATCAGCTGATATCTCAAAGTGCTGTACAGAAACCCAGCCTAAAACCCCAAACAGCAAGCAATGCAGGTGTAGAAGCACGGTGGCTAGGAAAAAATCCCTAGAAAGGCCAAAACCTAGGAAGAAACCTAAAGAGGAACCAGGCTATGTGGGGTGGAAAGTCCTCTTCTGGCTGTGCCGGGTGGAGATTATAACAGAACATGGCCAAGATGTTCATAAATGACCAGCATGGTCAAATAATAATAATCACAGGCAGAACAGTTGAAACTGGAGCAGCAGCACGGCCAGGTGGACTGGGGACAGCAAGGAGTCATCATGTCAGGTGGTCCTGAGGCATGGTCCTAGGGCTCAGGTCCTCCGAGAGAGAGAAAGAAAGAGAGAAAGAGAGAATTAGAGAGAGCATACTTAAATTCACACAGGACACCGGATAGGACTGGAGAAGTACTCCAGATATAACAAACTGACCCTAGCCTCCCGACACATAAACTACTGCAGAATAAATACTGGAGGCTGAGAATGGAGGGGTCAGGAGACACTGTGGCCCCATCCGATGACACCCCCGGACAGGGCCAAACAGGAAGGATGTAACCCCACCCACTTTGCCAAAGCACAGCCCCCACACCACTAGAGGGATATCTTCAACCACCAACTTACCATCCTGAGACAAGGCCGAGTATAGCCCACAAAGATCTCCGCCACGGCACAACCCAAGGGGGGGCGCCAACCCAGACAGGAAGATCACATCAGTGACTCAACCCACTCAAGTGACGCACCCCTCCTAGGGACGGCATGAAAGAGCACCAGAAAGCCAGTGACTCAGCCCCCGTAATATGGTTAGAGGCAGAGAATCCCAGTGGAAAGAGGGGAACCGGCAAGGCAGAGACAGCAAGGGCGGTTCGTTGCTCCAGAGCCTTTCCGTTCACCTTCACACTCCTGGGTCAGACTACACTCAATCATATGACCCACTGAAGAGATGAGTCTTCAGTAAAGACTTAAAGGTTGAGACCGAGTTTGCGTCTCTCACATGGGTAGGCAGACCATTCCATAAAAATGGAGCTCTATAGGAGAAAGCCCTGCCTCCAGCTGTTTGCTTAGAAATTCTAGGGACAATTAGGAGGCCTGCATCTTGTGACCATAGAGTACGTGTAGGTATGTACGGCAGGACCAAATCAAAGAGATAGGTAGGAGCAAGCCCATGTAATATTTTGTAGGTTAGCAGTAAAACCTTGAAATCAGCCCTTGCCTTGACAGGAAGCCAGTGTAGGGAGGCTAGCACTGGAGTAATATGATCACATTTTTTGGTTCTAGTCAGGATTCTAGCAGCCGTATTTAGCACTAACTGAAGTTTATTTTGTGCTTTATCCGGGTAGCCGGAAAGTAGAGCATTGCAGTAGTCCAACCTAGAAGTGACAAAAGCATGGATTAATTTTTCTGCATCATTTTTGGACAGAACATTTCTGATTTTTGCAATGTTACGTAGATGGAAAAAAGCTGTCTTTGAAACAGTCTTGATATGTTCGTCAAAAGAGAGATCAGGGTCCAGAGTAACGCTGAGGTCCTTCACAGTTTTATTTGAGACGACTGTACAACCATTAAGAATAATTGTCAGATTCAACAGAAGATCTCTTTGTTTCTTGGGACCTAGAACAAGCATCTCTGTTTTGTCCGAGTTTAAAAGTAGAAAGTTTGCAGCCATCCACTTCCTTATGTCTGAAACACATGCTTCTAGCGAGGGCAATTTTGGGGTTTCACCATTTTTCATTGAAATGTACATCTGTGTGTCATCCGCATAGCAGTGAAAGTTAACATTATGACATCCCCAAGAGGAAAAATATATAGTGAAAACAATAGTGGTCCTAAAACGGAACCTTGAGGAACACCGAAATTTACAGTTGATTTGTTAGAGGACAAACCATTCACAGAGACAAACTGATATCTTTCCGACAGATAAGATCTAAACCAGGCCAGAACTTGTCCGTGTAGACCAATTTGGGTTTCCAATCTCTCCAAAAGAATGTGGTGATTGATGAGTTGCTGCGCAACAGCCTTTTCTAAAAATTTTGAGAGAAATGGAAGATTCGATATAGGCCGATAGTTTTTTATATTTTCTGGGTCAAGGTTTGGCTTTTTCAAGAGAGGCTTTATTACTGCCACTTTTAGTGAGTTTGGTACACATCCGGTGGATAGAGAGCCGTTTATTATGTTCAACATAGGAGGGCCAAGCACAGGAAGCAGCTCTTTCAGTAGTTTAGTTGGAATAGGGTCCAGTATGCAGCTTGAAGGTTTAGAGGGCATGATTATTTTCATCATTGTGTCAAGAGATATAGTACTAAAACACTTGAGCGTCTCTCTTGAGCCTAGGTCCTGGCAGAGTTGTGCAGACTCAGGACAACTGAGCTTTGAAGGAATACGCAGATTTAAAGAGGAGTCCGTAATTTGCTTTCTAATAATCATGATCTTTTCCTCAAAGAAGTTCATGAATTTATTACTGCTGAAGTGAAAGCCATCCTCTCTTGGGGAATGCTGCTTTTTAGTTAGCTTTGCGACAGTATCAAAAATACATTTCGGATTGTTCTTATTTTCCTCAATTAAGTTAGAAAAATAGGATGATCGAGCAGCAGTAAGGGCTCTTTGATACTGCACGGTACTGTCTTTCCAAGCTAGTCGGAAGACTTCCAGTTTGGTGTGGCGCCATTTCCGTTCCAATTTTCTGGAAGCTTGCTTCAGAGCTCAGGTATTTTCTGTGTTCCAGGGAGCTAGTTTCTTATGAGAAATGTTTTTAGTTTTTAGGGGTGCAACTGCATCTAGGGTATTGCGCAAGGTTAAATTGAGTTCCTCAGTTAGGTGGTTAACTGATTTTTGTCCTCTGGTGTCCTTGGGTAGACAGAGGGAGTCTGGAAGGACATCAAGGAATATTTGTGTTGTCTGTGAATTTATAGCACAACTTTTGATGTTCCTTGGTTGGGGTCTGAGCAGATTATTTGTTGCAATTGCAAACATAATAAAATGGTGGTCCGATAGTCCAGGATTATGAAGAAAAACATTAAGATCCACAACATTTATTCCATGGGACAAAACCCACTGAGTCGATGATGGCTCCGAAAGCCTTTTGGAGTGGGTCTGTGGACTTTTCCATGTGAATATTAAAGTCACCAAAGATTAGAATATTATCTGCTATGACTACAAGGTCCGATAGGAATTCAGGGAACTCAATGAGGAATGCTGTATATGGCCCAGTAGCTATAAAAAGTGATTGAGTAGGCTGCATAGATTTCATGACTAGAAGCTCAAAAGACGAAAACGTCATTTTTTGGGGGGTAAATTGAAATTTGCTATCGTAAATGTTAGCAACACCTCCGCCTTTGTGGGATGCACGGGGGATATGGTCACTAGTGTAGCCAGGAGGTGAGGCCTCATTTAACACAGTAAATTCATCAGGCTTAAGCCATGTTTCAGTCAGGCCAATCACATCAAGATTATGATCAGTGATTAGTTCATTGACTATAATTGCCTTTGAAGTAAGGGATCTAACATTAAGTAGCCCTATTTTGAGATGTGAGGTATCATGATCTCTTTCAATAATGACAGGAATGGAGGAGGTCTTTATCCTAGTGAGATTGCTAAGGCGAACACCGCCATGTTTAGTTTTGCCCAACCTAGGTTGAGGCACAGACACGGTCTCAATGGGGATAGCTGAGCTGATTACACTGACTGTGCTAGTGGCAGACTCCACTATGCTGGCAGGCTGGCTAACAGCCTGCTGCCTGGCCTGCACCCTATTTCATTGTGGAGCTAGAGGAGTTAGAGCCCTGTCTATGTTGGTAGATTATATGAGAGCACCCCTCCAGCTAGGATGGAGTCCGTCACTCCTCAGCAGGTCAGGCTTGGTCCTGTTTGTGGGTGAGTCCCAGAAAGAGGGACAATTATCTACAAATTCTATCTTTTGAGAGGGGCAGAAAACAGTTTTCAACCAGCGATTGAGTTGTGAGACTCTGCTGTAGAGCTCATCACTCCCCTTAACTGGGAGGGGGCCAGAGACAATTACTCGATGCCGACACATCTTTCTAGCTGATTTACATGCTGAAGCTATGTTGCGCTTGATGATCTCTGACTGTTTCATCCTAACATCGTTGGTGCCGACGTGGATAACAATATCTCTATACTCTCTACACTCGCCAGTTTTATCTTTAGCCAGCACCATCTTCAGATTAGCCTTAACGTCGGTAGCCCTGCCCCCTGGTAAAACAGTGTATGATCGCTGGATGATTAGTTTTAAGTCTAATACTACAGGTGATGGAGTCGCCATTGACTAGAGTTTTCAATTTGTCAGAGCTAATGGTGGGAAGATTCGGCGTCTCAGACCCCGTAACGGGAGGAGTAGAGACAAGAGAAGGCAATATCAATATATCAATATCAATATTCTCTGCTAAGATTTTTTGGGACTCAAGTGTGGAGTGAAGTTAGTTACACACTATTGCGTTGATTTCAAAGACTGAATGTTCTACTGATTGATACATGTCCTAATATTATGATCTAAAAAATGCAAATACATAGAAAAAAAAGTATATAATATAAATAGAAAATTGAGGGATTACGTTACGGTGGTAGAAAGTATATAAATAACTCCTCAAGGTTTGGTAAAGCTGCCATGTACTGTAGCAGATACAACTGCAGGCTTATTAAACCCCTGGCAAGCAGGCTAACTCAAAACTAACACACCCCCAACCGCGGATACATTAGAGTAAACTAGTGGAGCATGAAATTAATGACATTTGACATGTTTCCTGTGTTGGTTCACAGTCAAAGTGATCCTAATCCCACCACTCTCTGTTAATCTGTTCATCCCCTTCCACACGACGCTCGCTGTCTTTGATTCCCAGCTGGTTGGGAGGCCATTTTTATCCCTAGGGCGTCAATTCTGTTGCTTTGTTGTAAGTGAATGTGATTTTTGGCCGTAAGGCAGAGGATCACTGTGGTGATGGATGGGGACTGACTGCTTGGACTCGCCGTGCTGTGATGTCTCTCGCTCTCTCTGAGCCGGGGGAGTTTTTGTGTGTGTGTGTGTGTATGTGTGTGTATGTGTGTGTGTTGACGGTAGAAGCTGAATTAATGCAGTGTCAGGTCACTCCTGGGACCTCATCCAGTCGTGACTGTGGTCTGCTCTACACATACCTGGGTCCTCCTGGTCTAATGTGACGTGTAGTCTGCTCTGCACATACCTGGGTCCTCCTGGTCTAATGTGACGTGTGGTCTGCTCTGCACATACCTGGGTCCTCCTGGTCTAATGTGACGTGTGGTCTGCTCTGCACATACCTGGGTCATCCTGGTCTAATGTGACGTGTGGTCTGCTCTGCACATACCTGGGTCCTCCTGGTCTAATGTGACGTATGGTCTGCTCTGCACATACCTGGGTCATCCTGGTCTAATGTGACGTGTGGTCTGCTCTGCACATACCTGGGTCCTCCTGGTCTAATGTGACGTGTGGTCTGCTCTGCACATACCTGGGTCATCCTGGTCTAATGTGACGTGTGGTCTGCTCTGCACATACCTGGGTCCTCCTGGTCTAATGTGACATGTGGTCTGCACATACCTGGGTCATCCTGGTCTAATGTGAGGCGGTGTCCGCTCTACGCTCACTCCCTCAGTAAACAAAAACAACTGTCAGAGTCCAGGGTCATCTCATCACACAGTTATGTATTAAAGAGAGAAAAGGATCTTTGTTCATCCCCAACACTAAGTGATAATCCTCTTCATTCATGAACCAATACAAGACATGACAGAGACAAAAAGGGGGAATATTGCAGTGACTGAACATGGATTTCAAAGTTAAATAGGATGTCTGTTGTTACAGGAATATTTTCCAACCCAAGACACCTTAACCTATCCTTACTGTACTGGAGGTTATATTAGGTCATCAAAGAACAATGAGAGCTGACCAGCAGCTCTAAATGGAACAAATGAATTCAACCCTTTTGTATTTTCTCTATCAAGACAGGAAATGGAGTGTAGTGAGAAGACGTCCAGCTGATCTATAGAGGTCAGTCTGAGTCCGTCTCACTGCATGCTGGGTTATTTAACTGACAGGCTGTATGTACCAGAGACCGCCTGTTGGTTTAGCTGCCAGCCTACAGCCTGTCTGTCAGGTGGATGATGTTAACCTCTAGCCTTGCAGATACCACAGAGACCTGCATCCTCTATTTGTAGATCCACTGTTCTAATGTGATGAGGACTGACAGCCAGCTCAGCAGCTCTGCTCTGCCCTGCTGTAGTTTTTCCATCACTGCGCAGTGGTTTCCACCACGTGCTCTCACCACTGGTGTCCCCCAGGGCTCTGTTCTAGGCCCTCTCCTATTCTCGCTATACACCAAGTCACTTGGCTCTGTCATAACCTCACATGGTCTCTCCTATCATTGCTATGCAGACGACACACAATTAATCTTCTCCTTTCCCTCTTCTGACGACCAGGTGGCGAATCGCATCTCTGCATGTCTGGCAGACATATCAGTGTGGATGACGGATCATCACCTCAAGCTGAACCTCGGCAAGACGGAGCTGCTCTTCCTCCCGGGGAAGGACTGCCCGTTCCATGATCTCGCCATCACGGTTGACAACTCCATTGTGTCCTCCTCCCAGAGCGCTAAGAACCTTGGCGTGATCCTGGACAACACCCTGTCGTTCTCAAATAACATCAAGGCGGTGGCCCGTTCCTGTAGGTTCATGCTCTACAACATCCGCAGAGTACGACCCTGCCTCACACAGGAAGCGGTGCAGGTCCTAATCCAGGCACTTGTCATCTCCCGTCTGGATTACTGCAACTCGCTGTTGGCTGGGCTCCCTGCCTGTGCCATTAAACCCCTACAACTCACCCAGAACGCCGCAGCCCGTCTGGTGTTCAACCTTCCCAAGTTCTCTCACGTCACCCCGCTCCTCCGCTCTCTCCACTGGCTTCCAGTTGAAGCTCGCATCCGCTACAAGACCATGGTGCTTGCCTACGGAGCTGTGAGGGGAACGGCACCTCAGTACCTCCAGGTTCTGATCAGGCCCTACACCCAAACAAGGGCACTGCGTTCATCCACCTCTGGCCTGCTCGCCTCCCTACCACTGAGGAAGTACAGTTCCCGCTCAGCCCAGTCAAAACTGTTCGCTGCTCTGGCCCCCCAATGGTGGAACAAACTCCCTCACGACGCCAGGACAGCGGAGTCAATCACCACCTTCCGGAGACACCTGAAACCCCACCTCTTTAAGGAATACCTAGGATAGGATAAAGTAATCCTTCTCACCCCCCTCCCTTAAAAGACCTAGATGCACTATTGTAAAGTGGCTGTTCCACTGGATGTCATAAGGTGAAAGCACCAATTTGTAAGTCGCTCTGGATAAGAGCGTCTGCTAAATGACTTAAATGTAAATGTAATGTAAATGGTTTAAAGTACCAAAATATTTAACATTTTTGGGGGAATCTGTACTTTCTTTTACTATTTATATTTTTGACAACTTTTACTTTAGTACATTCCTAAAGAAAATATGTACTTTTTACTTCCATACATTTTCCCTGACACCAAAAAGTACTCATTACCAGAGGTGGGACCAAGTCATTGTTTTACAAGTCACAAGTCTTAAGTCTTAGCATTCAAGTCCCAATTCAAGTCCCAAGTCAAGACCGTCAAGTATCAAGTCAAGTCTCAAGTCCTAAACTTTGAGTTTCGAGTCCTAAACAATTCATAATGTGCTCTACACCAAATGTAATACCATTTCATATGTTTGACAAGAGTAATAGTATATTAGATTTACGCAAATCATGAATGCTTTTAAAAATATCTCTATATTTATTTCATTCCAAATAAACGTTATATTTCCATGGAAATACATGGGTAGCCATGAGAAAGACACCCCCCCCCCAATAGTGATCGACGATCGAGAATTGCTATGGGGCGCAATCGGGCGATGTAGGCTTGTACACAATCGCCCAACCAACACACACACACACACACACACACACACACACACACACACACACACACACACACACACACACACACACACACACACACTCATTCTGTGGTTACAGTAGACTGACTTATGTCAATGGTTTTAGGAACAGTAGTAACATCAGGCAGGATTTAGGCTACCAACTGCCTAGCCAGTTGTAGTAAGCAGTTGATTCCTGCTTACGAGCAAAAACTAAAGCAGGAAGTACCGATGACTCGTTCAATACGGAACTGGTCAGGTGACGTGGATGCTACACTACAGGACTGTTTTTCTATCACAGACTGGAATATGTTCTGGGATTCATCCAAAGGCATTGAGCTTGGGCTCCCAAGTGGTGCAGTGGTCTAAGGCACTGCATCCCAGCTAGAGGCATCACTACAGACAACTTGGTTCAAATTCAGACTGTATCACAACCGGCCGTGATTGGGAGTCCCATAGGGCGGCGCACAATTGGTCCAGCGTCGTCTGAGCTTGGCCGGTGTAGGCCGTCATTGTAAATAAGAATTTGTCCTTCCACTATGCCCTCAGACAAACCATCAAACAAGCAAAGAGTCAATACAGGATTGAGATTGAATCCTACTACACCGGCTCTGATGCTCGTCAAATGTGGCAGGGCTTGAAATGAAAACTATTACGGAGTATAAAGGGAAACCCAGACGCGAGCTGCCCAGTGACACAAACTCAATGCCTTTTATGCTCGCTTCAAGGCGAGCAACACTAAAGCATGCACAAGAGCACCAGCTGTTCTGGTTGACTGATAACGCTCTTTGTTCTGATGTGAACAAAACCTTTAATTAAACAGGTCAACATTCATAAAGCCGCTAGGCCAGATGGAATACTAGGATGTGTACTCAAAGCATGCGCGGACCAACTGTCAAGTGTCTTCACTGACATTTTCAACCTCTCCATGACCGAATCTGTAATACCTACATGTTTCAAGCAGACCACCATAGTCCCTGTGCCCAAGGAAGCTAAGGTAACCTGCCTAAATGATTACCACCCCGTGGCACTCACGTTGGTAGCCTTGAAGTGCTTTGAAAGGCTGATCATGGCTCACATCAACAGCATCCTCCCGGACACCCTAGACCCACTCCAATTCGTATACTGCCCCAACAGATCCACAGGTGATGGAATCTCAATCGCACTCCACACCACCTTTCTCACCTGGACAAAAGGAACACCAATGTGAGAATGTTGTTTATTGACTACAGCTCAGCATTCAACACCATAGTGCCCACGAAGCTCATCACTAAGCGAAGGACTCTGGGACTAAACACCTCCCCCTGCAACTGGATCCTGGACTTCCTGACGGGCCGCCCCCAGGTGGTAAGAGTAGGCAACAATACGTCTGCCACGCTGATCCTTAACACTGGGGCCCCTCAGGGGTGTGTACTTGGTCCCCTCCTGTATTCCCTGTTCACCCACGACTGCGTGGCTAAACATGACTCCAACACCATCATAAGTTTGCTGACGACACAACAGTGGTAGGTCTGATCACTGACAACGATGAGACGGCCTATAGGGAGGTCAGAGAACTGGCAGTGTGGTGCCAGGACAACAACCTCTCCCTCAAAGTGAGCAAGACAAAGGAGCTGATCGTGGACTACAGGAAAAGGCGGGCCAAACAGGCCCCCATTAACATCAACAGGGCTGTAGTGGAGCGGGTCGAGAGTTTCAAGTTCCTTGGTGTCCACATCACCAACGAAGTATCATGGACCAAATATACCAACACAGTCGTGAAGAGGGCACGACAAAAGCTTTTCCCCCTCAGGAGACCTTTTCCCCCTCCTGAAAAGATTTAGCATGGGCCCCCAGATCCTCAAAAGTTACTACAGCTGCACCATCGAGAGCATCCAGACCGGTTGCATCACAGCCTGGTAAGGCAACTGTCGGCATCAGACCATAAGGCGCTACACAGGGTAGTGCGAACAGCCCAGTACATCACTGAGGCCAAGCTTCCTGCCATCCAGGACCTATACAATAGGCGGTGTCAGAGGAAAGCCCATCAAATTGCCAGAGATTCCAGTCACCCAAGTTATAGACTGTTTTCTCTGCTACCGAACGGCAAGCGGTGCCGGAGCGCCAAGTGTAAGACCAAAAGGCTCATCATCAGCTTCTACCCCCAAGCCATTAGACTGCTGAATAATTAATAAAAACCGCCACCGGTTTGTTACCTATGTATAGTTACTTCGCCCCCACCTACATGTACAGATTACCTTAACTAGCCTGTAGTCCTGCACACTGACTCGGTACCGGTGCCCCCTGTATATAGCCTCGTTATTCTTACTGTGTTACTTTTTATTATTACTTTTTATTTTAGCCTACTTCGTAAATGTTTTATTTTTCTTTAACTGCACTGTTGGTTAAGGGCTTGTAAGTAAGCTTGTTTTATTCGGCACATGTGGCAAATAAAGTTTGATTTCATAGTATTATTTAGTAGTATTTTACTGGGTGACTTTTACTTTTAACATTTTCTATTAAGGTAACTTTACTTTTACTCAAGTGTGACAATTGAGTATTTTTTCCACCACTGAGACAAACACACAGCAGAAGGCAGACAGACGTGGATGACAGACAGCCATGGATGATGGACAGCCGTGGATGATAGACAGGCATGGATGACAAACAGGCATGGGCACCTTGTCGGAGAGAGAGGCGAGCTCCAAGCTCATCCCCTGGTCTCCAGACCTCATCTACTGGTCTCCAATAACTAATTTGACATTTTAGTAATTTAGCCAACACTCTTATCCAGTATACAGGAGCAATTAGGGTTAAGTGCCTTGCTCAAGGCTATATGAACAGATTTTTCACTTTGTTGTTTGGGGATTCAAATCAGCGACTTTTCGGTTACTGGCCCAATGCTCTACCTAATCCCCCGGGTTTCCAGACCTCATTCCCCGATCTCCAGACAACATTCCTCCACCTAGCTGAGGAACGGGTCAAGGGACAGTTTACCCCAAACTACCAGAAAATACCACACCGTACCCACACCAGCGACCACAAACTGCCTCAAACAACCACTCATTTGAATTTTAACATGAAAATTAATGTGTGTAAGTTACAGTACATCACTCCTCAGAAATGTAAGAACAGATAGTGAATGGTTTAATAATACCACTCTCTACTCCATTAATAATAACATTAATCCATTAATAACTTAACTCTCTACTCCATTAATAATAACATTAATCCATTAATAACATAACTCTCTACTCCATTAATAATATAACTCTCTACTCCATAAATAATAGAACTATCTACTCCATTAGTAATACCACTCTCTACTCCGTTAATAATAGAACTCTCCACTAAATTAATAATATAGCTCTCTACTCCATTAATAATAGAACTCTCTACTCCATTAATAATACCACTCTCTACTCCATTACTAATATAACTCTCTACTCCATTAATAATACCAATCTCTACTCCATTAATAATAGAACTCTCTACTCCGTTAATAATAGAACTCTCTACTCCATTAATAATAGAACTCTCTACTCCATTAATAATAAAACTCTCTTCATTAATAATATAACTCTCTACTCCATTAATAACACCAATCTCTACTCCATTACTAACATAACTCTCTACTCCATTAATAATAGACCTCTCTACCTCATTAATAATAGAACTCTCTACTCCATCAATAATACCAATCTCTACTTCATTAATAATAGAACTCTGTACTCCATTAATAATATAACTCTCTACTCCATAAATAATAGAACTCTCTACTCCATTAGTAATACCACTCTCTACTCCGTTAATAATAGAACTCTCTACTCCATTAATAATAGAACTCTCTTCATTAATAATATAACTCTCTACTCCATGAATAATACCAATCTCTACTCCATTACTAATATAACTCTCTACTCCATTAATAATACCAGAAATGTAAGAACAGATAGTGAATGGTTTAATAATACCACTCTCTACTCCATTAATAATAACATTAATCCATTAATAACATAACTCTCTACTCCATTAATAATATAACTCTCTACTCCATCAATAATACCAATCTCTACTTCATTAATAATATAACTCTGTACTCCATTAATAATATAACTCTCTACTCCATTAATAATATAACTCTCTACTCCATAAATAATATAACTCTCTACTCCATTAGTAATACCACTCTCTACTCCGTTAATAATAGAACTCTCCACTAAATTAATAATATAACTCTCTACTCCATTAATAATAGAACTCTCTACTCCATTAATAATGTAACTCTCTACTCCATTAATAATACCACTCTCTACTCCATTACTAATATAACTCTCTACTCCATTAATAATATAACTCTCTACTCCATTAATAATACCAATCTCTACTCCATTACTAATATAACTCTCTACTCCATTAATAATACCAATCTCTACTCCATTAATAATACCACTCTCTTCTCCATTCTACTCACCTGCCTCATCATGTGTATTGTTGCATTACTTCAGGATTGTTTTTATAGAGACCCTTTTAAAACACTGTGTGTCATTAAGACTGGGGTCTACACTACAACTTAGTTACGGCCCTCCCAGAACATGATTACAAAGCACTTTCTCACGGATCAGAGACGCTCAGCAATCAGTGAAAATCAATGGTGCTCCTTTCTCCCTCCTGCATCCAACTCTTTTCCAAAACAATGAATTCTCACAGGCTGAAGAAGTCCATTGCAGAGGAGAGGTACTTGGTAGTCCATGCAAGCATTGAGCATTAAAGTCTGTCCGCGTCCCAAACAGCACCATATTCTCATTATAGTGCACTACCTTCGACCGCAGCCTCTGATCAGTATATAGGGAATAAGGTGCTATTTGAGATACAGGCCCTGTATTATGTAACCAGAGCATTTTTGGGAAACCACAGGGGGTGAAAGTAGTCCTGTCCATCTGCTTGAATTAGACAAAGCAAGTGTCAGACAATTTAATTGGGCCATTAATCCATTGATCCAGAACATATCATCAAATACCCTTTAGACAGGTAGTTGACTTAATATTACGGTCCATATAATTATCTCTAAATAGTCACAGAGAAATCTAGTCGACTGCAGACCAAATTGAGAGATGGAAGTAAGCATTTCACTGTAAGGTCTTGTATTCAGCGCATATGACAAATAACACTTGATTTGATTTGATTTCATAGATCTGCCAACCAGCCTAACCCACAGCTAGAGTGGGACACAAATACTGGTATGAAACAGAAGAGAAAATAACATTTTGGTGTGTAATTGAACGGCATCCCCGACTGTGCAAGACTGCAGGGGAAACCGAATGCCCTCTCCTCTCAGAGCCACAGCACACACATTCTGACTCTGTCAAAGCCACAACGCACACACACACACACACACACACACACACACACACACACACACACACACACACACACACACACACACACACACACACACACACACACACACACACACACACACACACACACACACACACACACACACCAGCCGTGTTGCAAGCCTCCACACAATTACACACACTTTCCTGTTTGATTAAAATTATCCCCGGTGTTTAAGCCCCAGGGTTTAAGCCCCAGTGTTTAAGCCCCAGTGTTTAAGCCCCAGTGTTTAAGCCCCAATGTTTAAGCCCCATGTTTAAGCCCCAGTGTTTAAGCCCCAGTGTTTAAGCCCCAGTGTTTAAGCCCCAGTGTTTAAGCCCCAGTGTTTAAGCCCCAGTGTTTAAGCCCCAATGTTTAAGCCCCAGTGTTTAAGCCCCAGTGTTTAAGCCCCAATGTTTAAGCCCCAGTGTTTAAGCCCCAGTGTTTAAGCCCCAATGTTTAAGCCCCAGTGTTTAAGCCCCAGTGTTTAAGCCCCAGTGTTTAAGCTCCAGTGTGAATGCATCAGAATTCCATTACTCTCAGTGTCAGTTGACATCAGGCCTGGCAGACAGCTCAAATAAATCCACCTGCCTTGACCAAATTATGCCTCAATACGCCATTAAACAACAATGAATAAAAGAGTAGTACTTTCATTAGTTTGAGAACAGAATATGTTGTGGATTATGTTCCCCCCCAAAAATATAAAACTGAAGGCGTTGACAGCTATGTCTATGTACGATAAGAGTATGAATAGAAAAGAGTGCGAGACCTCGCCTTCTGGATGGTAGCGGGGTGAACAGGCAGTGGCTTGGGTGGTTGTTGTCCTTGATGATCTTCTTGGCCTTCCTGTGACATCGGGTGCTGTAGGTGTCCTGGAGGGCAGGTAGTTTGCCCCCAGTGATTTGGGATGCATACAAAGTTCTAAAGATAATTATTCCATATTTCCTTTTTGAACAAGATTTTAATTATGGAGTTGCTTCTGGGTAGCCTGGTCCGCATCACATACACACACACACACGCACACAAGCGCACACACACACACCTTTCCTTCGTCCATCTGCATGGGGGAGGGATAAATAACACATCTGTCACAGTTTTTCAAGGACAACTGAATGAAGAGGGGAGTCTAGTGGAGACACGTCACTGTCCTCTTCTGTCCTGTCCTCCTGGATCAGAGCACACATGGGTTGAAATAGTATTTGTTTTCTTTCAAATACCTAATCTGCACTTGATTGAGAGCCTGCCTGGTGCAAAGGAACCAACCTAATAAATAATCTAATATAAACCTAGCACATCAGACACTCCAGTCCAGGCAGTCTCAATCAAACGCAAAATTATTTGAAAGAAAACAAATACTATTTCAACCTGTCTGGATGAGAGGGTTGGAATGAGAGGCTTGGAGAGGCCATACATCAAATCTAATCACATTTATTTATAAAGCCCTTCTTACATCAGCTGATGTCACAAAGTCCTGTACAGAAACCCAGCCTAAAACCCCAAACAGCAAGCAATGCAGGTGTAGGAGCACGGTGGCTAGGAAAAGGGGGGAGGGAGGAAGGAAGGAAGGAAGGAAGGAAGGAAGGAAGGAAGGAAGGAAGGAAGGAAGGAAGGAAGGAAGGAAGGAAGGAAGGAAGGAAGGAAGGAAGGAAGGAAGGAAGGAAGGAAGGAGGACGGATTGATGGACAGATGGGTGGGTGGAGGGAGGAGGAGGGACAAATGGTTGGAAGGAAGGATGGAAGGACAGATGAACGATGGAACAAGGGAAACGGACAAACAGATGAAGAGAATTAACGAAGGGCAGAAGGGAAGGAATGTAGTTAAAGTCAAATTGAAGTTTACTCACGTGCATTATTAATGGGAGGATGAGGAGAATGTATGTGTAATTAGAGCAAGGCCATGTATTCCTGCCTATGTCTTCACATTCATCACCCTGGCAGAAGAAACAATTGAGAGATGAGACCAAAGAGAGGGGGAAAGAGGAAAAAAGAGATAGGAGGTGAGAGGTGAATAGAGGAGAAAGAGAGGAGGGGAGAGCTGAATATAGGATAAAGGAGAGGGGAGGGGAGAGCAGGAGAGAGAGGAGGGGAGTGCTGAATAGAGGAGAAAAGAGAGAGAAGAGGAGGAGAGAGGATAAAGGAGATAGGAGGAGAGAGATGAATAGATTAGAAAGGAGAGGGGAGGGGAGAGCAGGAGAGAGAGGAGGGGAGTGCTGAATAGAGGAGAAAAGAGAGAGAAGAGGAGAGAGGATAAAGGAGATAGGAGGAGAGAGATGAATAGATTAGAAAGGAGAGGGGAGGGGAGAGCAGGAGAGAGAGGAGGGGAGTGCTGAATAGAGGAGAAAAGAGAGAGAAGAGGAGAGAGGATAAAGGAGATAGGAGGAGAGAGATGAATAGATTAGAAAGGAGAGGGGAGGGAGAGCAGGAGAGAGAGGATGGGAGTGCTGAATAGAGGAGAAAAGAGAGAGAAGAGGAGAGAGGATAAAGGAGATAGGAGGAGAGAGATTAATAGATTAGAAAGGAGAGGGGAGGGGAGAGCAGGAGAGAGAGGAGGGAGTGCTGAATAGAGGAGAAAAAGAGAGAGAAGAGGAGAGAGGATAAAGGAGATAGGAGGAGAGAGATGAATAGATTAGAAAGGAGAGGGGAGGGGAGAGCAGGAGAGAGAGGAGGGGAGTGCTGAATAGAGGAGAAAAGAGAGAGAAGAGGAGGAGAGAGGATAAAGGAGATAGGAGGAGGGAGATGAATAGATTAGAAAGGAGAGGGGAGAGGAGCAAAGTGAGAGAAAGATGTCTGACTAGCAGACAACAGTTATCCATCACATCAAGGCCTTAGACTTGATTACAATTATATTATACTGCGGGATATTGTCATAGTTTTGCCTGCTGGGGCATGTCAAAATAAGACATTCTAAACATAAACAATGGGTCTAAACAGTAGTCAACTTTTCAAACTTCAATATCTTATTCCTTTGTGTCTAACTTTTGTATTCTATTAGGAAGACACTGTAGCCTGCAGTGTATGGTTCAAAGGTGTAGTCTCCTAACAGGGTATTTTCTTTTCCATTAGGGTAAGACTACAAGTCTGTGGCAGTGTGGAGAAGAGCAGAAAATAGGTCTGATAGGCAGGGAGGAACATCATTTTCTCCTCTCTGCTCTGCTAGGAGACTGTCGCTGCTGAGGAGAAATTACACGTCAGAGAAGATCCTTACCAGGAAGAGGGCTGGGGAATGGAGGTAGAGAACGGAGGAGGAATGGAACCAAGTCTTTCTCTCTCATGGCTCTCTACATTCCAAATGGCACATTAGTTCCTTACATAGTGCCTATGTGTTCCACAGCCTCATGCAGTATACATAGAAATCCAATATAGTGTTGGGGCGACACAATGATTTGATCATTAGTAAAGGGCAGGCTGTGGCACCATATAATATCTTGAGAAAATATTAGCCATATTTCAGGTAAAATGCTACCAAACCCATTCTAGTGAGAAATGTGTGAGAAAGAGTGCACAGTCACACAGGGAGAGAAAGCAGAGAATGAATCAATGAGTAAATCTGTGAATGCTTGTGTCAAATGAATGAATGAATGAATGTAAGAAAGTAATCAGCGATTGTTACTGACTTTGAAATGAAATGTAGATGTTTTTTAAATAATGCTGACAATTCCCATCATACCCCTTTACCATTTGATAGTCTTGGATTAATGTGCTCCATCATTTATTTCCCATCAGTTTAGTCCTAATTGCTGTGATCAGTAGAGTAACTAACTAAACCTGGTGATTCCAGAGATTTCCATGATTGGGTTATGAGTAATCCTTCTGCCAAACTTTACAGTGTTCACTTCCCTAAACTGTTATTTGCTACTTGTCTCACTCATTTCCTGCTTTGTTGTAACATGGTTAACATTCATCCCTGCTGCATCTCAGTTCTCCCAGCTCTAAGCAGAAAGAAAACAAACAGGGTCTGCGTTGAGTCCTAAATGACACCCTCTTCCCTATGGGCCATGGTCAAAAGTAGTGCACTATATGGGGAATAGGGTGCTATTTGGGACACATTCAGGGCCTGATGCAGACATGCATCAATAGATTGGGCTTGCACAATGAGCATTGATTTACTCCCTTCCCTCTGGTCTCGCCCCCTGAGGCACACCTCACCACACTATCCAATTCCCACAATGAGAACAAATGAACAAGAATTATCCTAAATTCACCCATGAGGCCACTTAGGATGTAGCCATTGAGACAACAGGAGATTCTTCTTCTGTGTTGAATAATTAATATCTATAATCTATATAATTAATATCTTATAAATGTTATAGAGGAAGATATTGTTCACTTAGATATTTATTTAATAAGCATAGACAAAGAAAGGGAGGTATAATAGCATACCTCATAAAGCACATACATAGTCTGACACTGTTTTAGATGTATTTTTAAATATCCAGATGGATGGGAACACATTGTTCACTAAGATGTTAATTTATTAGCCGTACACAAACTCTGCCGGATTCAAAAGCAAATTTCATCAAACACAGGAGGCCTTTTGAATTGGGACTACTGTCTGGGACATTGTTGTCTGACACTGTTTTGGATAAAAATACCCAGATGACCTACAGGACATGAAAGGAACAGCTATTGGACTTAGAAAACTGGGGTTTTAAGTATTAGATTATACAATGTGTCTCCTTTTTCACTCGCTGAGAGTTTTTGTGTGTCAAATGACTAACTATTCCCTATATACAGTATGCACTATATATACAGCAGTAAGTGGACACCCCTTCAAATTTGTGGATTTGGCTATCTCAGCCACACCTGTTGCTGACAGGTGTATAAAATCGACCACACAGCCATGCAATCTCTCGAGGTTAAAACACTGGCAGTAGAATGGCCTTACTGAAGAGCTCAGTGACTTTCAATGTGGTACTGTCATAGGACTGCCCTGCTAGAGCTGCCCCGGTCAACTCTAAGTGCTGTTATTGTGAAGTGGAAATGTCTAGGAGCAAAAACGGATCAGCTGCAAAGTGGTAGACCACATAAACTCACAGAATGGGACCGCCGAGTGCTGAAGTGCGTAGCGCATAAAAATAGTTTGTCCTCGGATGCAACACTCACTACCGAGTTCAAAACTGCCTCGTCGGGAGTGTCATGAAATGGGTTTCCATGGCCAAGCAGCTGCACACAAGCCTAAGATCCCCATGCACAATGCCAAGCGTCGACTGGAGTGGTATAAAGCTCACCGCCATCGGACTTTGGAGCAGTGGAAACGTGTTCTCTGGAGTGATGAATCAGGCTTCACTATCTGGCAGTCTTACAGTCCGATGGAAAAATCTGGGTTTGGGACGCTAGCTGCCCCAATGCATATTGCCAACTGAAAAGTTTGGTGGAGGAGGAATAATGGACTGGGGCTGTTTTTCATGGTTTGGGCTAGGTCCCTTAGTTCCAGTGAAGGGAAATCTTCACGCTACAGCATACAGATTATTCTGTGCTTCCAAATTTGTGACAACAGTTTGGGAAAGGCCCTTTCCTGTTTCAGCATGACAATGCCCCGTGCACAAAGCGAGGTCCATGCAGAAATGATTTGTTGAGATCAGTGTGGAAGAACTTGACTGGCCTGCACAGAGCCCTGACCTCAACCCCATCGAACACGTTTGGGATGAATTGTGACACCGACTGCGAGCCAGGCCTAATCGCCCAACATCAGTGCGCGACCACACTAATGCTCTTGTAGCTGAATGGAAGCAAGTCCCCTTAGCAATGTTTCAACATCAAGTGGAAAGCTTTCCCAGGAGAGTGGAAGCTGTTATAGCAGCAAAGGGGGGACCGCTCCATATTAATGCCCATGATTTTGGAATGAGATGTTCGACGAGTAGGTGTCAACATACTTTTGGTCATGTAGTGTACATATACTAGTAAAGAAGTGCACTATAAACGGAATAGGATGTCATTTGGAACGTTCAAACCTATCACTTACAGGTTGCTATTTCATAACCAGTGGTCTCTCTCTGAACAGCATCAGACCTGGGTTCAACTACTATTTGAAATCTTTCAAATACTTTGAGCGTTTGCTTTAGCCTTCCTGGAGTGCCAGGTGGGCGGAGTTTGCCCTGTACTTTTCAAATGCAACAGGCAAGCTTATTCAAGCAGAGCTAAATTATTTTAAATGATTTCAAATAGTATTTGAACCCAGGTCTGAAGAGCATACAGTACCAGCATCATTATTATTACTATCCATGCTTAATGACTAAAAACACACGAGACCTCACATTTGACCAGTAACCAGACACAATGCAGTCTTTTCCTGAGGATAAAGTAACATGTTTCATGTTGTTGATATATAACTCTGGTTGTCCTTCATGTTTGAACCCCACAGAATTTTAATGGCCCCTACTGACAACTTGGCTCTAAGCCGCCCTGTGTAGCCTTCATTAGGCCTTGAGAGGATGAGGAACTCAAAGAAGACCCCCTACGACGATGAGAGGATCTAGCTATAGGGGTAAAACGCCAACTCAATTTCTGAGTTGCACCAGTGGCGAGGCTCCAAGACACATACGTCAGGACCTCCAAGATACGAACACATTGGGAATGGAGGTGCTTTCAGAACACTGTCTGTGTATATCTGTCCATGTTTTTAACTGCAAACCGGTTACCTTCACAAAGCACCATAAAACCTTCAACTTTTTCTTCATCCATGACAACATCTCTGACTTGAGAGAAAAAGAACAGCTCAATTTACACTGCTATCAAACACCTCTCTCCAAGCGAATGGATCTCACTATAGGATACCTTTTGTGATTAGCTTTACTGTCCAAGGTCTCCTTTGGCCTCTCGGAATACCTTAAGGCTGTGTCCCAAATGGCACCCTATGGTCCTGGTTAAGAGTAGTGCACTATATAGTGTTTGGGGTGCTCTGTGGGACGTGACCCAAAAAATAAGCCTCCCTGTGCACCTAGCCACCCATCTGTCCAGACATGCCATTGAATCTATAAGAAGATATTATGATTGTGTAAGGACAGGACAATGGCCTGTCTGTAGCCCAGACAGACTGCAGACTGATAAGAAAGGCTCTGGGATGCTGTCCAGATAGAAATGGAACCTCAGTCTGCATTCCAAAAGGTGCCCTATTCCCTGTATACAGTAGTGCACTACTTTTGACCAAGGCCCCAGTCAAAAGTAGTGCACTATATAGGGAATGGCGGGCCATTTAGTCATTGTTTTGGCATATCTTACCTCAACTCCAGGAAGTGATCTTTATTCGCCAGTTCAAATCATATCCAATGTCCTTGATTTGTTTCCTCCCGTTTCATTACATTACTGTAAATAAGTAAGTACTGTACATGCTTCATTTCTAACTGGAAAACTGGAGAGAAAAACAACTCTAAAAGCCCTTTATAAATTGAAATGCATTTGAAAGATTGATTGAGCATTTGTGGTATCCTATGATGATCAACTGAGAAAAATCTCAAACACATACACCAGGGTGAAAAGCAAAATCTTATCTGAATAATTCCGACAGTCATTTTAGGAAAATGAACTGAAAAGTATGATTGCCCATGTCAAATGAGGATCAAAATATAAACAGCATTTGAAATTCAATTGAATGTATTGACTGAAATTGTGATGGGTTTGACCTCTGACAAGCTGTGATTGCTGAATAAACTGGATGCTTATTGAAGCAAAATGGAAAATAACAAATCTTTTCTTTATTGGAAATGTGTTTTTTAGGCATATCTCTCAGGAGGCAGCTGCCAATATAAGTGTAATCAGCAGCATTCTGCCGGGGGGAGAAACAGACAAAACCTCCTACAGTTTTCTGGGTTAAAATTTTTTTGTGTAAAAGGTCGATATTTTGATATTTCCTGAGGCTAATGACTTGTGACCTTAGACTACATAAGGCCAAAATAACAACATCCAATCAGCCCACATCGAAACAGGCAATAAAACGTTCACCCAACATGATGTCTTCCACACAATACTGTATACGAAGCCAACTCTCCATTTGATGGCTTGATATTACAATAACAATGTCCAAGAACACCAAATCATCTTAATCATTCAGAGTCACTTCTCACAAAATCCATTATTGTAGGCAATTGAATCAAGACTAAAGTAGCCTACATCCTGTCACAAGGAGAGATCACAATTGGAACATTTCACATTCCACTTCAATGATGAAGAAAAATCATCTGTAAGCAGCAGAGTGGAGCCTCTTCATGCAATACAGTAGCCCTGCGGTCACAGTGGTAGAAACAAACACAATAGAGTGTTTAGGGCAAATAAGTGGCTTTTTAATGAAACTCAACAATGTACAGTACTTTGTTTTACTTCCCAGGTCATATAACTCTCTGTGAAGCATTGAAGCCAACCAGGGTATGAGAATCATAAGGTCAAAACCTAGCTCGGGTCCAGCTGGACAAGAGCTATGCCTTAGCTGTACTTGCTAACTGACATAGTCTACTGGAGCCTACTAGGCTAGCCTACACTGCTGAAGGAGGAGATTCATAAGTCATCATAAAGGCTCATACAGTGGCTTGCCAAAGTATTCAACCACCTTGCATTTTTCTTATTTAGTTGTATCATTTGATTTACACAACATGCCTACCGCTTTGAAGATGCAAAATATTTTTTTATTGTGAAACAAACAAGAAATAAGACAAAAAAACAGAAAACTTGAGCGTGCATAACTATTCACCCCCCAAAGTCAATACTTTGTAGAGCCACCCTTTGCAGCAATTACAGCTGCAAGTCTCTTGGGGTATCTCTATAAGCTTGGCAAATCAAGCCACTGGGATTTTTGCCCATTCTTTAAGGCTAAACTGCTCCAGCTCCTTCAAGTTGGATGGGTTCCACTGATGTAAAGCAATTTTAAGTCATACGACAGATTCTCCATTGGAGTGAGGTCTGGGCTTTGACTAGGTCATTCCAAGACATTTAAATGTTTCCCCTTAAACCACTCGAGTGTTGCTTTAGCAGCATGCTTAGGGCCATTGTCCTGCTGGCAGGTGCACCTCCGTCCCAGTCTCAAATCTCTGGAAGACTCAAGAATTTCCCTGTATTTAGCGCCATCCATCATTCCTTCAATTCTGAACAGTTTACCAGTCCCTGTCAATGAAAAACATCCCCACAGCATGATGCTGCCACCACCATGGTTCACTGTAGGGATGGTGTTCTCAGGGTGATGAGAGGTGTTGGGTTTGCACCAGACATAGCGTTTTCCTTGATGGCCAAAAAGCTACATTTTAGACTCATCTGACCATTATTATGAATACGTACCACGCTGCACTTTGGTCCTCTTCTCCTTCTCCCGACGACAATCGTCACAGTAATTTGTTGCACCAGATCTTATTTAGGGGCTTCATAGCAAAGGGGGTGAATACATATGCACGCACCGATTTTCAGGGTTTTATTAATTATTTTCATTTCACTTCACCAATTTGGACTATTTTGTGTATGTCCGTTACATGAAATCCAAATAAAAATCAATTTAAATTACAGGTTACAGGTTGTAATGCAACAAAATAGGAAAACGCCAAGGGGGATAAATACTTTTGCAAGGCCCTTTACATGCTTATAACAAGTATTAATGCACATGGAGGCTTGAAGTAAAGTGTCACATTATTCCACATTAACATCAGAGGTTTTCTCTGATGCGTTGAGGATCCTCATAGCAGAGGTAGGCTATATCAGGGTTTACAAAGGCAGGGGAATTTCTGTCATTTATTATTCATTATGTCAGATACGTTTTTTAATGAAGGAGCTGGTATACCAAAGGAGCTGGGGGTGTAAGAGGGTATAACAACTGGGGTGAAGTGTACTGTGTGAAACAGACATATGTTTAAAACTGCATTCCGCCTCAGGGATAGATAGAGCATAACTAGAGATAATATATAATAATAATAATAATAATAATAAATATGCCGTTTACATATGCCGACACTAACAGTCACGCGTGCAAACATTTTTTACGTATGTATCGTCCCATCAATCGAAAACCCAGTATCTTGTCTACAGAGGACAGAGATATCCTTGTCTATCCAGTTCAGGTGATTAGAGCCAAGAGTGTAGTCTGGGTACCAAATCAAATCAAATCAAATTTATTTATATAGCCCTTCGTACATCAGCTGTTATCTCAAAGTGCTGTACAGAAACCCAGCCTAAAACCCCAAACAGCAAACAATGCAGGTGTAAAAGCACCTGGACGTTTGTGCTAACATTTCACTCCTTGCTACTCCTTGTCATGCCAAATAATGTTTGGCTTTACAAGGAGTGGAATATTAGCAAAAACAGACTGGCTACTAAGAGTAGAACTTTACTACTTCGGAAAACTTTTAAAAGGAATAATTTCCCTCCTGGAGAAACTGAAAATCGTATTGGACAATTTGTTTTCAAACCTTCTGCTTATAATTTGTTTTTTTTACGTTTACATTTTGGTAATTTAAAAAACGTTGTTATCCAGAGCAATTTACAGCAGGCCTCATGTTACAGTAGGACTCATGTTACATTCAGGCCCCATGTTACAGTCAGGCCTCATGTTACAGCAGGCTTCATGTTACAGTAGGACTCATGTTGCAGTAGGCCTCATGTTACAGCAGGCCTCATGTTACAGCAGGCCTCATGTTACAGCAGGCCCCATGTTATAGCAGGCCTCATGGTACAGCAGGCCCCATGTTACAGTAGACAGCAGGCCCCATGTTACAGCAGGCCTCATGTTATAGCAGGCCCCATGTTACAGTAGACCTCATATTACAGTCAGGCCCCATGTTACAGTAGACCTCATATTACAGTCAGGCCCCATGTTACAGTAGACCTCGTATTACAGTCAGGCCCCATGTTACAGTAGACCTCATATTACAGTCAGGCCCCATGTTACAGTAGACCTCATATTACAGTCAGGCCCCATGTTACAGTAGACTTCATATTACAGTCAGGCCCCATGTTACAGTAGACCTCATATTACAGTCAGGCCCCATGTTACAGTAGACCTCATATTACAGTCAGGCCACATGTTACAGTCAGGCCCCATGTTACAGTAGACCTCATACTACAGTCAGGCCACATGTTACAGTCAGTCCCCATGTTACAGTCAGGCCACATGTTACAGTCAGGCCCCATGTTACAGTCAGGCCTCATGTTACAGCAGGCCTCGTATTACAGTCAGGCCCCATGTTACAGTAGACCTCATATTACAGTCAGACCCCATGTTACAGTAGGCCTCATATTACAGTCAGGCCCTATGTTACAGTAGACCTCATATTACAGTCAGGCCCCATGATACAGTAGCCCTCATATTACAGTCAGGCCACATGTTACAGTCAGGCCCCATGTTACAGTAGACCTCATATTAAAGTCAGGCCACATGTTACAGTCAGGCCCCATGTTACAGTCAGGCCACATGTTACAGTCAGGCCCCATGTTACAGTCAGGCCTCATGTTACAGCAGGCCCCATGTTACAGCAGGCCCCATGTTACAGTCAGGCCCCATGTTACAGTAGACCTCATGTTACAGTCAGACCCCATGTTACAGTCAGGCCCCATGTTACAGTCAGGCCACATGTTACAGTAGTCCTCATGTTACAGTAGGCCTCATGTTACAGTAGGCCTCATGTTACAGTAGTCCTTGTGTTACAGTAGGCCTCATGTTACAGTAGTCCTTGTGTTACAGTAGGCCTCATGTTACTGTAGTCATTGTGTTACAGTAGACCTCATGTTACAGTAGGCCCCATGTTGCAGTAGGCCTCATGTTACAGCAGGCCTCATGTTACAGTAGGCCTCATGTTACAGTAGGCCTCATGTTACAGTAGGCATCATGTTACAGTAGTCCTCGTGTTACAGTAGGCCTCATGTTGCAGTAGGTCTGATGTTACAGTAGTCCTCGTGTTACAGTAGACCTCATGTTACAGTAGTCTTCATGTTGCAGTAGGCATCATGTTACAGCAGGCCCCATGTTATAGCAGGCCTCATGGTACAGCAGGCCCCATGTTACAGTAGACAGCAGGCCCCATGTTACAGCAGGCCTCATGTTATAGCAGGCCCCATGTTACAGTAGGCCTCATGTAACAGTAGACCTCATATTACAGTCAGGCCCCATGTTACAGTAGACCTCATATTACAGTCAGGCCACATGTTACAGTCAGTCCCCATGTTACAGTCAGGCCACATGTTACAGTCAGGCCCCATGTTACAGTCAGGCCTCATGTTACAGCAGGCCCCATATTACAGTCAGGCCCCATGTTACAGTAGACCTCATATTACAGTCAGACCCCATGTTACAGTAGGCCTCATATTACAGTCAGGCCCTATGTTACAGTAGACCTCATATTACAGTCAGGCCACATGTTACAGTCAGTCCCCATGTTACAGTCAGGCCACATGTTACAGTCAGGCCCCATGTTACAGTCAGGCCTCATGTTACAGCAGGCCCCATATTACAGTCAGGCCCCATGTTACAGTAGACCTCATATTACAGTCAGACCCCATGTTACAGTAGGCCACATGTTACAGTCAGGCCCCATGTTACAGTCAGGCCCCATGTTACAGTCAGGCCACATGTTACAGTCAGGCCCCATGTTACAGTCAGGCCTCATGTTACAGCAGGCCCCATGTTACAGCAGGCCCCATGTTACAGTCAGGCCCCATGTTACAGTCAGGCCCCATGTTACAGTAGACCTCATGTTACAGTCAGACCCCATGTTACAGTCAGGCCCCATGTTACAGTCAGGCCACATGTTACAGTAGTCCTCATGTTACAGTAGGCCTCATGTTACAGTAGGCCTCATGTTACAGTAGTCCTTGTGTTACAGTAGGCCTCATGTTACAGTAGTCCTTGTGTTACAGTAGGCCTCATGTTACTGTAGTCATTGTGTTACAGTAGACCTCATGTTACAGTAGGCCCCATGTTGCAGTAGGCCTCATGTTACAGCAGGCCTCATGTTACAGTAGTCCTCGTGTTACAGTAGGCCTCATGTTGCAGTAGGTCTGATGTTACAGTAGTCCTCGTGTTACAGTAGACCTCATGTTACAGTAGTCTTCATGTTACAGTAGGCCTCATGTTACAGTAGGACTCATGTTACAGTCAGGTCACATGTTACAGCAGGCCTCATGTTACAGCAGGCCTCATGTTACAGTCAGGCCACATGTTACAGCAGGCCTCATGTTACAGCAGGCCCCATGTTACAGCAGGCCTCATGTTGCAGTAGCCTCATGTTGCAGCAGGCCTCATGTTACAGTAGGCCTCATGTTACAGCAGGCCTTATGTTACAGTCAGGCCTGATGTTACAGCAGGCCTCATGTTACAGCAGGCCCCATGTTACAGTCAGGCCACATGTTACAGCAGGCCTCATGTTACAGCAGGCCCCATATTACAGTCAGGCCACATGTTACAGCAGGCCTCATGTTACAGCAGGCCCCATGTTACAGTCAGGCCACATGTTACAGCAGGCCTCATGTTGCAGTAGGCCTCATGTTACAGCAGGCCTCATGTTACAGCAGGCCTCATGTTACAGCAGGCCTCATGTTGCAGTAGGCGTCATGTTACAGCAGGCCCCATGTTATAGCAGGCCTCATGGTACAGCAGGCCCCATGTTACAGTAGACAGCAGGCCCCATGTTACAGTAGACAGCAGGCCCCATGTTACAGCAGGCCTCATGTTATAGCAGGCCCCATGTTACAGTAGGCCTCATGTAACAGTAGACCTCATATTACAGTCAGGCCCCATGTTACAGTAGACCTCATATTACAGTCAGGCCCCATGTTACAGTAGACCTCGTATTACAGTCAGGCCCCATGTTACAGTAGACCTCGTATTACAGTCAGGCCCCATGTTACAGTAGACCTCATATTACAGTCAGGCCCCATGTTACAGTAGACCTCATGTTACAGTCAGACCCCATGTTACAGTCAGGCCCCATGTTACAGTCAGGCCACATGTTACAGTAGTCCTCATGTTACAGTAGGCCTCATGTTACAGTAGGCCTCATGTTACAGTAGTCCTTGTGTTACAGTAGGCCTCATGTTACAGTAGTCCTTGTGTTACAGTAGGCCTCATGTTACAGTAGTCATTGTGTTACAGTAGACCTCATGTTACAGTAGGCCCCATGTTGCAGTAGGCCTCATGTTACAGCAGGCCTCATGTTACAGTAGGCCTCATGTTACAGTAGGCCTCATGTTACAGTAGGCGTCATGTTACAGTAGTCCTCGTGTTACAGTAGGCCTCATGTTGCAGTAGGTCTGATGTTACAGTAGTCCTCGTGTTACAGTAGACCTCATGTTACAGTAGTCTTCATGTTACAGTAGGCCTCATGTTACAGTAGGACTCATGTTACAGTCAGGTCACATGTTACAGCAGGCCTCATGTTACAGCAGGCCTCATGTTACAGTCAGGCCACATGTTACAGCAGGCCTCATGTTACAGCAGGCCCCATGTTACAGTCAGGCCTCATGTTACAGCAGGCCTCATGTTGCAGTAGCCTCATGTTGCAGCAGGCCTCATGTTACAGTAGGCCTCATGTTACAGCAGGCCTTATGTTACAGTCAGGCCTGATGTTACAGCAGGCCTCATGTTACAGCAGGCCCCATGTTACAGTCAGGTCACATGTTACAGCAGGCCTCATGTTACAGCAGGCCCCATGTTACAGTCAGGCCACATGTTACAGCAGGCCTCATGTTGCAGTAGGCCTCATGTTACAGCAGGCCTCATTTTATAGCAGGCCTCATGTTACAGCAGGCCTTATGTTACAGTCAGGCCTGATGTTACAGCAGGCCTCATGTTACAGCAGGCCCCATGTTACAGTCAGGTCACATGTTACAGCAGGCCTCATGTTACAGCAGGCCCCATGTTACAGTCAGGCCACATGTTACAGCAGGCCTCATGTTACAGCAGGCCCCATGTTACAGTCAGGCCACATGTTACAGCAGGCCTCATGTTACAGCAGGCCCCATGTTACAGTCAGGCCACATGTTACAGCAGGCCTCATGTTGCAGTAGGCCTCATGTTACAGCAGGCCTCATTTTATAGCAGGCCTCATGTTACAGCAGGCCTCATGTTGCAGTAGGCGTCATGTTACAGCAGGCCCCATGTTATAGCAGGCCTCATGGTACAGCAGGCCCCATGTTACAGTAGACAGCAGGCCCCATGTTACAGTAGACAGCAGGCCCCATGTTACAGCAGGCCTCATGTTATAGCAGGCCCCATGTTACAGTAGGCCTCATGTAACAGTAGACCTCATATTACAGTCAGGCCCCATGTTACAGTAGACCTCATATTACAGTCAGGCCCCATGTTACAGTAGACCTCGTATTACAGTCAGGCCCCATGTTACAGTAGACCTCGTATTACAGTCAGGCCCCATGTTACAGTAGGCCTCATGTTACAGTCAGGCCCCATGTTACAGTAGACCTCATATTACAGTCAGGCCCCATGTTACAGTAGACCTCATGTTACAGTCAGGCCCCATGTTACAGTAGACCTCATATTACAGTAGGCCCCATGTTACAGTAAACCTCATGTTACAGTAGGCCTCATGTTACAGTAGGCCTCATGTTACAGTAGGCCTCATGTTACAGTAGGCCTCGTGTTACAGTAGACCTCATGTTACAGTAGTTCTCATGTTACGGTAGGCCTCATGTTACAGTAGGCCTCATGTTGCAGTAGGTCTCATATTACAGAAGGCCTCATGTTGCAGTAGGCCTCGTATTACAGTCAGGCCACATGTTACAGCAGGTCTTGTGGTACAGTCAGGCCTCATGTTGCTGTAGGCCTCATGTTACAGTAGGCCTCATGTTACAGTAGGCCTCATGTTGCAGGAGGCCTCGTATTACAGTCAGGCCTCATGTTACAGTAGGCCTCATGTTACAGTAGGCCTCATGTTGCAGGAGGCCTCGTATTACAGTCAGGCCTCATGTTACAGTAGGCCTCATGTTACAGTAGGCCTCATGTTGCAGTAGGCCTCATGTTACAGTAGGCCTCATGTTGCAGTAGGCCTCGTATTACAGTCAGGCCACATGTTGAGGGTAGGCCTCATGTTACAGTAGGCCTCATGTTACAGTAGGCCTCATGTTACAGTATGCCTCATGTTGCAGTAGGCCTTGTGCGGTGCACATATTATGGTGATTCATGCACCAAAATCCTCTCTAATTCCACACAACATCATGGATGCCATAAAGATGAAGGTCTATTATGTTCACATATTGAGGTGATAACAGTGATATAATTTTACAAAATGCCCCCTTTCAATTAGAGAAAGCACAACAGCAGTGAACGATGAAGGTATTTAGCTCTCACGAGAAAGAGATTTCAGTAGCATAGATCACTGTTAGTGGCCATAAAAATCCCTTCCTCTCACATTACTAGGCCTGGTCCCCCTGCATACCACCCTGAATACCACTGCTGGCTTGCTTCGGAAGCTAAGCAGGGTTGGTCCTGGATGGGAGACCATATGCTGCTGGAAGTGGTGTTGGAGGGCCAGTAGGAGGCACTTTTTCCTCTGGTCTAAAAAAAAATCCCAATACCCCAGGGCAGGGATTGGGGACACTGCCCTGTGTAGGGTGCCGTCTTTCGGATGTGACGTTAAACGGGTGTCCTGACTCTCTGAGGTCATTAAAGATCCCATGGCACTTATTGTAAGAGTAGGGGTGTTAACCCCGGTGTCCTGGCTAAATTCCCAATCTGGCCCTCAAACCATCATGGTCACCTAATAATCCCCAGTTTATAATTGGCTCATTCATCCCCCTCCTCTCCCCTGTAAATATTCCCCAGGTCGTTGCTGCAAATGAGAACGTGTTCTCAGTCAACTTACCTGGTAAAATAATGGATAAATAAATAAAAATAATAATTATTATTATTATTTTCCTCTGCAATTTACGGAGGATAGAGTGTCTCAGTGGTTAATTAGCAACAAGAATGGATCTTTGTTTTAATTCCACCGAGATGTTTAATTAAACCTCTCCACAAAGTGCAAATGTCAATGTAATCTCCTTTCAACTAATGCATTTTCTTTTATTCCCTCATACACAACTTAAAGTGTTGCTGCTTGTGTATCAAGCAATCATCATCATCCAACCCTCAAATAAAACGTGAGAAATCATTAAATCCTTACCTACTGGAGTACCAGTACAAGATCAACGTGGAGCTATATACAGGGGGTACCAGATCAATGTGGAGCTATATACAGGGAGTACCAGATCAACGTGGAGCTATATACAGGGAGTACCAGATCAATGTGGAGCTATATACAGGGAGTACCAGATCAACGTGGAGCAATATACAGGGGGTAACAGATCAACGTGGAGCTATATACAGGGGGTACCAGATCAACGTGGAGCTATATACAGGGAGTACCAGATCAACGTGGAGCTATATACAGGGGGTACCAGATCAACGTGGAGCTATATACAGGGAGTACCAGATCAACGTGGAGCTATATACAGGGGGTACCAGATCAACGTGGAGCTATATACAGGGAGTACCAGATCAACGTGGAGCTATATACAGGGGGTACCAGATCAACGTGGAGCTATATACAGGGAGTACCAGATCAATGTGGAGCTATATACAGGGGGTACCAGATCAACATGGAGCTATATACAGGGAGTACCAGATCAATGTGGAGCAATATACAGGGAGTACCAGTACCAGATCAATGTGGAGCTATATACAGGCAGTACCAGATCAGTGTGGAGCTATATACAGGGAGTACCAGATCAACGTGGAGCTATATACAGGGAGTACCAGATCAACGTGGAGCTATATACAGGGAGTACCAGATCAATGTGGAGCTATATACAGGGGTTACCAGATCAACGTGGAGCTATATACAGGGAGTACCAGATCAATGTGGAGCAATATACAGGGAGTACCAGTACCAGATCAATGTGGAGCTATATACAGGCAGTACCAGATCAATGTGGAGCTATATACAGGGAGTACCAGATCAATGTGGAGCAATATACAGGGAGTACCAGTACCAGATCAATGTGGAGCTATATACAGGCAGTACCAGATCAATGTGGAGCTATATACAGGGAGTACCAGATCAACGTGGAGCTATATACAGGGAGTACCAGATCAATGTGGAGTTATATACAGGGGGTACCAGATCAACGTGGAGCTATATACAGGGAGTACCAGATCAATGTGGAGCTATATACAGGGGGTACCAGATCAACGTGGAGCTATATACAGGGAGTACCAGATCAATGTGCAGCTATATACAGGGGGTACCAGATCAACATGGAGCTATATACAGGGGGTACCAGATCAACGTGGAGCTATATACAGGGAGTACCAGATCAACGTGGAGCTATATAAAGGGGGTACCTGATCAACGTGGAGCTATATACAGGGAGTACCAGATCAACGTGGAGCTATATACAGGGGGTACCAGATCAACGTGGAGCTATATACAGGGAGTACCACATCAATGTGGAGCAATATACAGGGAGTACCAGTACCAGATCAATGTGGAGCTATATACAGGCAGTACCAGATCAATGTGGAGCTATATACAGGGAGTACCAGATCAATGTGGAGCAATATACAGGGAGTACCAGTACCAGATCAATGTGGAGCTATATACAGGCAGTACCAGATCAATGTGGAGCTATATACAGGGAGTACCAGATCAATGTGGAGCTATATACAGGGGGTACCAGATCAACGTGGAGCTATATACAGGGAGTACCACATCAATGTGGAGCAATATACAGGGAGTACCAGTACCAGATCAATGTGGAGCTATATACAGGCAGTACCAGATCAATGTGGAGCTATATACAGGGAGTACCAGATCAATGTGGAGCAATATACAGGGAGTACCAGTACCAGATCAATGTGGAGCTATATACAGGCAGTACCAGATCAATGTGGAGCTATATACAGGGAGTACCAGATCAACGTGGAGCTATATACAGGGAGTACCAGATCAACGTGGAGCTATATACAGGGAGTACCAGATCAACGTGGAGCTATATACAGGGAGTACCAGATCAACGTGGGGCTATATACAGGGAGTACCAGATCAACGTGGAGCTATATACAGGGGGTACCAGATCAACGTGGAGCTATATACAGGGAGTACCAGATCAACGTGGAGCTATATACAGGGAGTACCAGATCAACGTGGAGCTATATACAGGGAGTACCAGATCAATGTGGAGCTATATACAGGGAGTACCAGATCAATGTGGAATTATATACAGGGGGTACCAGATCAATGTGGAGCTATATACAGGGAGTACCAGATCAATGTGGAGCAATATACAGGGAGTACCAGTACCAGATCAATGTGGAGCTATATACATGGAGTACCAGATCAATGTGGAGCTATATACAGGCAGTACCAGATCAATGTGGAGCTATATACAGGGAGTACCAGTACCAGATCAATGTGGAGCTATATACAGGGAGTACCAGTACCAGATCAATGTGGAGCTATATACAGGCAGTACCAGTACCAGATCAACGTGGAGCTATATACAGGGAGTACCAGTACCAGATCAAAGTGGAGCTATATAAAGGCAGTACCAGATCAATGTGGAGCTATAAACAGAGAGTACCAGTACCAGATCAATGTGGAGCTATATACAGGTAGTACCAGTACCAGATCAATGTGGAGCTATATACAGGGAGTACCAGATCAACGTGGAGCTATATACAGACAGTACCAGTACCAGATCAATGTGGAGCTATATACAGGGAGTACCAGTACCAGATCAATGTGGAGCTATATACAGGGAGTACCAGATCAATGTGGAGCTATATACAGGGAGTACCAGATCAATGTGGAGCTATATACAGGGAGTACCAGATCAATGTGGAGCTATATACAGACAGTACCAGTACCAGATCAATGTGGAGCTATATACAGGGAGTACTTGATCAATGTGGAGCTATATACAGGGATTACCATTACCAGATCAATGTGGAGCTATATACAGGGAATACCAGTACCAGGTCAATGTGGAGCTATATACAGGGAGTACCGGATCAATGTGGAGCTATATACAGGGGGTACCAGATCAACGTGGAGCTATATACAGGGGGTACCAGATCAATGTGGAGCTATATACAGGGAGTACCAGATCAATGTTGAGCTATATACAGGGGGTACCAGATCAACGTGGAGCTATATACAGGGGGTACCAGATCAACGTGGAGCTATATACAGGGGGTACCAGATCAACGTGGAGCTATATACAGGGAGTACCAGATCAACGTGGAGCTATATACAGGGAGTACCAGATCAACGTGGAGCTATATACAGGGAGTACCAGATCAACGTGGAGCTATATACAGGGAGTACCAGATCAACGTGGAGCTATATACAGGGGGTACCAGATCAACGTGGAGCTATATACAGGGAGTACCAGATCAACGTGGAGCTATATACAGGGAGTACCAGATCAATGTGGAGCTATATACAGGGAGTACCAGATCAACGTGGAGCTATATACAGGGAGTACCAGATCAATGTGGAGCTATATACAGGGAGTACCAGATCAATGTGGAATTATATACAGGGGGTACCAGATCAACGTGGAGCTATATACAGGGAGTACCAGTACCAGATCAATGTGGAGCTATATACATGGAGTACCAGATCAATGTGGAGCTATATACAGGCAGTACCAGATCAATGTGGAGCTATATACAGGAGTACCAGTACCAGATCAATGTGGAGCTATATACAGGGAGTACCAGTACCAGATCAATGTGGAGCTATATACAGGCAGTACCAGTACCAGATCAATGTGGAGCTATATACAGGGAGTACCAGTACCAGATCAATGTGGAGCTATATACATGGAGTACCAGATCAATGTGGAGCTATATACAGGCAGTACCAGATCAATGTGGAGCTATATACAGGCAGTACCAGTACCAGATCAATGTGGAGCTATATACAGGGAGTACCAGATCAACGTGGAGCTATATACAGACAGTACCAGTACCAGATCAATGTGGAGCTATATACAGGGAGTACCAGTACCAGATCAATGTGGAGCTATATACAGGGAGTACCAGATCAATGTGGAGCTATATACAGGGAGTACCAGATCAATGTGGAGCTATATACAGACAGTACCAGATCAATGTGGATCTATATACAGGGAGTACTTGATCAATGTGGAGCTATATACAGGGATTACCATTACCAGATCAATGTGGAGCTATATACAGGGAATACCAGTACCAGATCAATGTGGAGCTATATACAGGGAGTACCAGATCAATGTGGAGCTATATACATGGGGTACCAGATCAACGTGGAGCTATATACAGGGGGTACCAGATCAATGTGGAGCTATATACAGGGAGTACCAGATCAATGTTGAGCTATATACAGGGGGTACCAGATCAACGTGGAGCTATATACAGGGGTACCAGATCAATGTGGAGCAATATACAGGGAGTACCAGTACCAGATCAATGTGGAGCTATATACAGGCAGTACCAGATCAATGTGGAGCTATATACAGGGAGTACCAGATCAATGTGGAGCAATATACAGGGAGTACCAGTACCAGATCAATGTGGAGCTATATACAGGCAGTACCAGATCAATGTGGAGCTATATACAGGGAGTACCAGATCAACGTGGAGCTATATACAGGGAGTACCAGATCAATGTGGAGTTATATACAGGGGGTACCAGATCAACGTGGAGCTATATACAGGGAGTACCAGATCAATGTGGAGCTATATACAGGGAGTACCAGATCAACGTGGAGCTATATAAAGGGGGTACCAGATCAACGTGGAGCTATATACAGGGAGTACCAGATCAACGTGGAGCTATATACAGGGGGTACCAGATAAACGTGGAGCTATATACAGGGAGTACCACATCAATGTGGAGCAATATACAGGGAGTACCAGTACCAGATCAATGTGGAGCTATATACAGGCAGTACCAGATCAATGTGGAGCTATATACAGGGAGTACCAGATCAATGTGGAGCAATATACAGGGAGTACCAGTACCAGATCAATGTGGAGCTATATACAGGCAGTACCAGATCAATGTGGAGCTATATACAGGGAGTACCAGATCAATGTGGAGCTATATACAGGGGGTACCAGATCAACGTGGAGCTATATACAGGGAGTACCACATCAATGTGGAGCAATATACAGGGAGTACCAGTACCAGATCAATGTGGAGCTATATACAGGCAGTACCAGATCAATGTGGAGCTATATACAGGGAGTACCAGATCAATGTGGAGCAATATACAGGGAGTACCAGTACCAGATCAATGTGGAGCTATATACAGGGAGTACCAGATCAATGTGGAGCTATATACAGGGAGTACCAGATCAATGTGGAATTATATACAGGGGGTACCAGATCAATGTGGAGCTATATACAGGGAGTACCAGATCAATGTGGAGCAATATACAGGGAGTACCAGTACCAGATCAATGTGGAGCTATATACATGGAGTACCAGATCAATGTGGAGCTATATACAGGCAGTACCAGATCAATGTGGAGCTATATACAGGGAGTACCAGTACCAGATCAATGTGGAGCTATATACAGGGAGTACCAGTACCAGATCAATGTGGAGCTATATACAGGCAGTACCAGTACCAGATCAATGTGGAGCTATATACAGGGAGTACCAGTACCAGATCAATGTGGAGCTATATAAAGGCAGTACCAGATCAATGTGGAGCTATAAACAGAGAGTACCAGTACCAGATCAATGTGGAGCTATATACAGGTAGTACCAGTACCAGATCAATGTGGAGCTATATACAGGGAGTACCAGATCAACGTGGAGCTATATACAGACAGTACCAGTACCAGATCAATGTGGAGCTATATACAGGGAGTACCAGTACCAGATCAATGTGGAGCTATATACAGGGAGTACCAGATCAATGTGGAGCTATATACAGGGAGTACCAGATCAATGTGGAGCTATATACAGGGAGTACCAGATCAATGTGGAGCTATATACAGACAGTACCAGTACCAGATCAATGTGGAGCTATATACAGGGAGTACTTGATCAATGTGGAGCTATATACAGGGATTACCATTACCAGATCAATGTGGAGCTATATACAGGGAATACCAGTACCAGGTCAATGTGGAGCTATATACAGGGAGTACCGGATCAATGTGGAGCTATATACAGGGGGTACCAGATCAACGTGGAGCTATATACAGGGGGTACCAGATCAATGTGGAGCTATATACAGGGAGTACCAGATCAATGTTGAGCTATATACAGGGGGTACCAGATCAACGTGGAGCTATATACAGGGGGTACCAGATCAACGTGGAGCTATATACAGGGGGTACCAGATCAACGTGGAGCTATATACAGGGAGTACCAGATCAACGTGGAGCTATATACAGGGAGTACCAGATCAACGTGGAGCTATATACAGGGAGTACCAGATCAACGTGGAGCTATATACAGGGAGTACCAGATCAACGTGGAGCTATATACAGGGGGTACCAGATCAACGTGGAGCTATATACAGGGAGTACCAGATCAACGTGGAGCTATATACAGGGAGTACCAGATCAATGTGGAATTATATACAGGGGGTACCAGATCAATGTGGAGCTATATACAGGGAGTACCAGATCAATGTGGAGCAATATACAGGGAGTACCAGTACCAGATCAATGTGGAGCTATATACAGGGAGTACCAGATCAATGTGGAGCTATATACAGGGAGTACCAGATCAATGTGGAATTATATACAGGGGGTACCAGATCAATGTGGAGCTATATACAGGGAGTACCAGATCAATGTGGAGCAATATACAGGGAGTACCAGTACCAGATCAATGTGGAGCTATATACATGGAGTACCAGATCAATGTGGAGCTATATACAGGCAGTACCAGATCAATGTGGAGCTATATACAGGGAGTACCAGTACCAGATCAATGTGGAGCTATATACAGGGAGTACCAGTACCAGATCAATGTGGAGCTATATACAGGCAGTACCAGTACCAGATCAATGTGGAGCTATATACAGGGAGTACCAGTACCAGATCAATGTGGAGCTATATAAAGGCAGTACCAGATCAATGTGGAGCTATAAACAGAGAGTACCAGTACCAGATCAATGTGGAGCTATATACAGGTAGTACCAGTACCAGATCAATGTGGAGCTATATACAGGAGTACCAGATCAACGTGGAGCTATATACAGACAGTACCAGTACCAGATCAATGTGGAGCTATATACAGGGAGTACCAGTACCAGATCAATGTGGAGCTATATACAGGGAGTACCAGATCAATGTGGAGCTATATACAGGAGTACCAGATCAATGTGGAGCTATATACAGGGAGTACCAGATCAATGTGGAGCTATATACAGACAGTACCAGTACCAGATCAATGTGGAGCTATATACAGGGAGTACTTGATCAATGTGGAGCTATATACAGGGATTACCATTACCAGATCAATGTGGAGCTATATACAGGGAATACCAGTACCAGGTCAATGTGGAGCTATATACAGGAGTACCGGATCAATGTGGAGCTATATACAGGGGGTACCAGATCAACGTGGAGCTATATACAGGGGGTACCAGATCAATGTGGAGCTATATACAGGGAGTACCAGATCAATGTTGAGCTATATACAGGGGGTACCAGATCAACGTGGAGCTATATACAGGGGGTACCAGATCAACGTGGAGCTATATACAGGGGTACCAGATCAACGTGGAGCTATATACAGGGAGTACCAGATCAACGTGGAGCTATATACAGGGAGTACCAGATCAACGTGGAGCTATATACAGGAGTACCAGATCAACGTGGAGCTATATACAGGGAGTACCAGATCAACGTGGAGCTATATACAGGGGTACCAGATCAACGTGGAGCTATATACAGGAGTACCAGATCAACGTGGAGCTATATACAGGGAGTACCAGATCAATGTGGAGCTATATACAGGAGTACCAGATCAACGTGGAGCTATATACAGGAGTACCAGATCAATGTGGAGCTATATACAGGAGTACCAGATCAATGTGGAATTATATACAGGGGTACCAGATCAACGTGGAGCTATATACAGGGAGTACCAGTACCAGATCAATGTGGAGCTATATACATGGAGTACCAGATCAATGTGGAGCTATATACAGGCAGTACCAGATCAATGTGGAGCTATATACAGGGAGTACCAGTACCAGATCAATGTGGAGCTATATACAGGAGTACCAGTACCAGATCAATGTGGAGCTATATACAGGCAGTACCAGTACCAGATCAATGTGGAGCTATATACAGGGAGTACCAGTACCAGATCAATGTGGAGCTATATACATGGAGTACCAGATCAATGTGGAGCTATATACAGGCAGTACCAGATCAATGTGGAGCTATATACAGGCAGTACCAGTACCAGATCAATGTGGAGCTATATACAGGGAGTACCAGATCAACGTGGAGCTATATACAGACAGTACCAGTACCAGATCAATGTGGAGCTATATACAGGGAGTACCAGTACCAGATCAATGTGGAGCTATATACAGGGAGTACCAGATCAATGTGGAGCTATATACAGGGAGTACCAGATCAATGTGGAGCTATATACAGACAGTACCAGATCAATGTGGATCTATATACAGGGAGTACTTGATCAATGTGGAGCTATATACAGGGATTACCATTACCAGATCAATGTGGAGCTATATACAGGGAATACCAGTACCAGATCAATGTGGAGCTATATACAGGGAGTACCAGATCAATGTGGAGCTATATACAGGGGTACCAGATCAACGTGGAGCTATATACAGGGGTACCAGATCAATGTGGAGCTATATACAGGAGTACCAGATCAATGTTGAGCTATATACAGGGGTACCAGATCAACGTGGAGCTATATACAGGGGTACCAGATCAATGTGGAGCAATATACAGGGAGTACCAGTACCAGATCAATGTGGAGCTATATACAGGCAGTACCAGATCAATGTGGAGCTATATACAGGGAGTACCAGATCAATGTGGAGCAATATACAGGGAGTACCAGTACCAGATCAATGTGGAGCTATATACAGGCAGTACCAGATCAATGTGGAGCTATATACAGGGAGTACCAGATCAACGTGGAGCTATATACAGGGAGTACCAGATCAATGTGGAGTTATATACAGGGGGTACCAGATCAACGTGGAGCTATATACAGGGAGTACCAGATCAATGTGGAGCTATATACAGGGAGTACCAGATCAACGTGGAGCTATATAAAGGGGGTACCAGATCAACGTGGAGCTATATACAGGGAGTACCAGATCAACGTGGAGCTATATACAGGGGGTACCAGATCAACGTGGAGCTATATACAGGGAGTACCACATCAATGTGGAGCAATATACAGGGAGTACCAGTACCAGATCAATGTGGAGCTATATACAGGCAGTACCAGATCAATGTGGAGCTATATACAGGGAGTACCAGATCAATGTGGAGCAATATACAGGGAGTACCAGATCAATGTGGAGCAATATACAGGGAGTACCAGTACCAGATCAATGTGGAGCTATATACAGGCAGTACCAGATCAATGTGGAGCTATATACAGGGAGTACCAGATCAATGTGGAGCTATATACAGGGGGTACCAGATCAACGTGGAGCTATATACAGGGAGTACCACATCAATGTGGAGCAATATACAGGGAGTACCAGTACCAGATCAATGTGGAGCTATATACAGGCAGTACCAGATCAATGTGGAGCTATATACAGGAGTACCAGATCAATGTGGAGCAATATACAGGAGTACCAGTACCAGATCAATGTGGAGCTATATACAGGAGTACCAGATCAATGTGGAGCTATATACAGGGAGTACCAGATCAATGTGGAATTATATACAGGGGGTACCAGATCAATGTGGAGCTATATACAGGGAGTACCAGATCAATGTGGAGCAATATACAGGGAGTACCAGTACCAGATCAATGTGGAGCTATATACATGGAGTACCAGATCAATGTGGAGCTATATACAGGCAGTACCAGATCAATGTGGAGCTATATACAGGGAGTACCAGTACCAGATCAATGTGGAGCTATATACAGGGAGTACCAGTACCAGATCAATGTGGAGCTATATACAGGCAGTACCAGTACCAGATCAATGTGGAGCTATATACAGGGAGTACCAGTACCAGATCAATGTGGAGCTATATAAAGGCAGTACCAGATCAATGTGGAGCTATAAACAGAGAGTACCAGTACCAGATCAATGTGGAGCTATATACAGGTAGTACCAGTACCAGATCAATGTGGAGCTATATACAGGGAGTACCAGATCAACGTGGAGCTATATACAGACAGTACCAGTACCAGATCAATGTGGAGCTATATACAGGGAGTACCAGATCAACGTGGAGCTATATACAGGGGGTACCAGATCAACGTGGAGCTATATACAGGGAGTACCACATCAATGTGGAGCAATATACAGGGAGTACCAGTACCAGATCAATGTGGAGCTATATACAGGCAGTACCAGATCAATGTGGAGCTATATACAGGGAGTACCAGATCAATGTGGAGCAATATACAGGGAGTACCAGTACCAGATCAATGTGGAGCTATATACAGGCAGTACCAGATCAATGTGGAGCTATATACAGGAGTACCAGATCAATGTGGAGCTATATACAGGGGTACCAGATCAACGTGGAGCTATATACAGGGAGTACCACATCAATGTGGAGCAATATACAGGAGTACCAGTACCAGATCAATGTGGAGCTATATACAGGCAGTACCAGATCAATGTGGAGCTATATACAGTGAGTACCAGATCAATGTGGAGCAATATACAGGAGTACCAGTACCAGATCAATGTGGAGCTATATACAGGGAGTACCAGATCAATGTGGAGCTATATACAGGGAGTACCAGATCAATGTGGAATTATATACAGGGGTACCAGATCAATGTGGAGCTATATACAGGAGTACCAGATCAATGTGGAGCAATATACAGGGAGTACCAGTACCAGATCAATGTGGAGCTATATACATGGAGTACCAGATCAATGTGGAGCTATATACAGGCAGTACCAGATCAATGTGGAGCTATATACAGGGAGTACCAGTACCAGATCAATGTGGAGCTATATACAGGGAGTACCAGTACCAGATCAATGTGGAGCTATATACAGGCAGTACCAGTACCAGATCAATGTGGAGCTATATACAGGGAGTACCAGTACCAGATCAATGTGGAGCTATATAAAGGCAGTACCAGATCAATGTGGAGCTATATACAGGGAGTACCAGTACCAGATCAATGTGGAGCTATATACAGGGAGTACCAGATCAATGTGGAGCTATATACAGGGAGTACCAGATCAATGTGGAGCTATATACAGGGAGTACCAGATCAATGTGGAGCTATATACAGACAGTACCAGTACCAGATCAATGTGGAGCTATATACAGGGAGTACTTGATCAATGTGGAGCTATATACAGGGATTACCATTACCAGATCAATGTGGAGCTATATACAGGGAATACCAGTACCAGGTCAATGTGGAGCTATATACAGGGAGTACCGGATCAATGTGGAGCTATATACAGGGGGTACCAGATCAACGTGGAGCTATATACAGGGGGTACCAGATCAATGTGGAGCTATATACAGGGAGTACCAGATCAATGTTGAGCTATATACAGGGGGTACCAGATCAACGTGGAGCTATATACAGGGGGTACCAGATCAACGTGGAGCTATATACAGGGGTACCAGATCAACGTGGAGCTATATACAGGAGTACCAGATCAACGTGGAGCTATATACAGGGAGTACCAGATCAACGTGGAGCTATATACAGGGAGTACCAGATCAACGTGGAGCTATATACAGGGGGTACCAGATCAACGTGGAGCTATATACAGGGAGTACCAGATCAACGTGGAGCTATATACAGGGAGTACCAGATCAATGTGGAGCTATATACAGGGAGTACCAGATCAACGTGGAGCTATATACAGGGAGTACCAGATCAATGTGGAGCTATATACAGGGAGTACCAGATCAATGTGGAATTATATACAGGGGGTACCAGATCAACGTGGAGCTATATACAGGGAGTACCAGTACCAGATCAATGTGGAGCTATATACATGGAGTACCAGATCAATGTGGAGCTATATACAGGCAGTACCAGATCAATGTGGAGCTATATACAGGGAGTACCAGTACCAGATCAATGTGGAGCTATATACAGGGAGTACCAGTACCAGATCAATGTGGAGCTATATACAGGCAGTACCAGTACCAGATCAATGTGGAGCTATATACAGGGAGTACCAGTACCAGATCAATGTGGAGCTATATACATGGAGTACCAGATCAATGTGGAGCTATATACAGGCAGTACCAGATCAATGTGGAGCTATATACAGGCAGTACCAGTACCAGATCAATGTGGAGCTATATACAGGGAGTACCAGATCAACGTGGAGCTATATACAGACAGTACCAGTACCAGATCAATGTGGAGCTATATACAGGGAGTACCAGTACCAGATCAATGTGGAGCTATATACAGGGAGTACCAGATCAATGTGGAGCTATATACAGGGAGTACCAGATCAATGTGGAGCTATATACAGACAGTACCAGATCAATGTGGATCTATATACAGGGAGTACTTGATCAATGTGGAGCTATATACAGGGATTACCATTACCAGATCAATGTGGAGCTATATACAGGGAATACCAGTACCAGATCAATGTGGAGCTATATACAGGGAGTACCAGATCAATGTGGAGCTATATACAGGGGGTACCAGATCAACGTGGAGCTATATACAGGGGGTACCAGATCAATGTGGAGCTATATACAGGGAGTACCAGATCAATGTTGAGCTATATACAGGGGGTACCAGATCAACGTGGAGCTATATACAGGGGGTACCAGATCAATGTGGAGCAATATACAGGGAGTACCAGTACCAGATCAATGTGGAGCTATATACAGACAGTACCAGATCAATGTGGATCTATATACAGGGAGTACTTGATCAATGTGGAGCTATATACAGGGATTACCATTACCAGATCAATGTGGAGCTATATACAGGGAATACCAGTACCAGATCAACGTGGAGCTATATACAGGGAGTACCAGATCAATGTGGAGTTATATACAGGGGGTACCAGATCAACGTGGAGCTATATACAGGGAGTACCAGATCAATGTGGAGCTATATACAGGGAGTACCAGATCAACGTGGCGCTATATAAAGGGGGTACCAGATCAACGTGGAGCTATATACAGGAGTACCAGATCAACGTGGAGCTATATACAGGGGTACCAGATCAACGTGGAGCTATATACAGGAGTACCACATCAATGTGGAGCAATATACAGGGAGTACCAGTACCAGATCAATGTGGAGCTATATACAGGCAGTACCAGATCAATGTGGAGCTATATACAGGGAGTACCAGATCAATGTGGAGCAATATACAGGGAGTACCAGTACCAGATCAATGTGGAGCTATATACAGGCAGTACCAGATCAATGTGGAGCTATATACAGGGAGTACCAGATCAATGTGGAGCTATATACAGGGGGTACCAGATCAACGTGGAGCTATATACAGGGAGTACCACATCAATGTGGAGCAATATACAGGGAGTACCAGTACCAGATCAATGTGGAGCTATATACAGGCAGTACCAGATCAATGTGGAGCTATATACAGGGAGTACCAGATCAATGTGGAGCAATATACAGGGAGTACCAGTACCAGATCAATGTGGAGCTATATACAGGCAGTACCAGATCAATGTGGAGCTATATACAGGGAGTACCAGATCAACGTGGAGCTATATACAGGGAGTACCAGATCAACGTGGAGCTATATACAGGGAGTACCAGATCAACGTGGAGCTATATACAGGGAGTACCAGATCAACGTGGAGCTATATACAGGGAGTACCAGATCAACGTGGAGCTATATACAGGGGGTACCAGATCAACGTGGAGCTATATACAGGGAGTACCAGATCAACGTGGAGCTATATACAGGGAGTACCAGATCAACGTGGAGCTATATGCAGGGAGTACCAGATCAACGTGGAGCTATATACAGGGATTACCATTACCAGATCAATGTGGAGCTATATACAGGGAATACCAGTACCAGGTCAATGTGGAGCTATATACAGGGAGTACCGGATCAATGTGGAGCTATATACAGGGGGTACCAGATCAACGTGGAGCTATATACAGGGGGTACCAGATCAATGTGGAGCTATATACAGGGAGTACCAGATCAATGTTGAGCTATATACAGGGGGTACCAGATCAACGTGGAGCTATATACAGGGGGTACCAGATCAACGTGGAGCTATATACAGGGGGTACCAGATCAACGTGGAGCTATATACAGGGAGTACCAGATCAACGTGGAGCTATATACAGGGAGTACCAGATCAACGTGGAGCTATATACAGGGAGTACCAGATCAACGTGGAGCTATATACAGGGAGTACCAGATCAACGTGGAGCTATATACAGGGGGTACCAGATCAACGTGGAGCTATATACAGGGAGTACCAGATCAACGTGGAGCTATATACAGGGAGTACCAGATCAATGTGGAGCTATATACAGGGAGTACCAGATCAACGTGGAGCTATATACAGGGAGTACCAGATCAATGTGGAGCTATATACAGGGAGTACCAGATCAATGTGGAATTATATACAGGGGGTACCAGATCAACGTGGAGCTATATACAGGGAGTACCAGTACCAGATCAATGTGGAGCTATATACATGGAGTACCAGATCAATGTGGAGCTATATACAGGCAGTACCAGATCAATGTGGAGCTATATACAGGGAGTACCAGTACCAGATCAATGTGGAGCTATATACAGGGAGTACCAGTACCAGATCAATGTGGAGCTATATACAGGCAGTACCAGTACCAGATCAATGTGGAGCTATATACAGGGAGTACCAGTACCAGATCAATGTGGAGCTATATACATGGAGTACCAGATCAATGTGGAGCTATATACAGGCAGTACCAGATCAATGTGGAGCTATATACAGGCAGTACCAGTACCAGATCAATGTGGAGCTATATACAGGGAGTACCAGATCAACGTGGAGCTATATACAGACAGTACCAGTACCAGATCAATGTGGAGCTATATACAGGGAGTACCAGTACCAGATCAATGTGGAGCTATATACAGGGAGTACCAGATCAATGTGGAGCTATATACAGGGAGTACCAGATCAATGTGGAGCTATATACAGACAGTACCAGATCAATGTGGAGCTATATACAGGGAGTACTTGATCAATGTGGAGCTATATACAGGGATTACCATTACCAGATCAATGTGGAGCTATATACAGGGAATACCAGTACCAGATCAATGTGGAGCTATATACAGGGAGTACCAGATCAATGTGGAGCTATATACAGGGGGTACCAGATCAACGTGGAGCTATATACAGGGGGTACCAGATCAATGTGGAGCTATATACAGGGAGTACCAGATCAATGTTGAGCTATATACAGGGGGTACCAGATCAACGTGGAGCTATATACAGGGGTACCAGATCAATGTGGAGCAATATACAGGGAGTACCAGTACCAGATCAATGTGGAGCTATATACAGGCAGTACCAGATCAATGTGGAGCTATATACAGGGAGTACCAGATCAACGTGGAGCTATATACAGGGAGTACCAGATCAATGTGGAGTTATATACAGGGGGTACCAGATCAACGTGGAGCTATATACAGGGAGTACCAGATCAATGTGGAGCTATATACAGGGAGTACCAGATCAACGTGGAGCTATATAAAGGGGGTACCAGATCAACGTGGAGCTATATACAGGGAGTACCAGATCAACGTGGAGCTATATACAGGGGGTACCAGATCAACGTGGAGCTATATACAGGGAGTACCACATCAATGTGGAGCAATATACAGGGAGTACCAGTACCAGATCAATGTGGAGCTATATACAGGCAGTACCAGATCAATGTGGAGCTATATACAGGGAGTACCAGATCAATGTGGAGCAATATACAGGGAGTACCAGTACCAGATCAATGTGGAGCTATATACAGGCAGTACCAGATCAATGTGGAGCTATATACAGGAGTACCAGATCAATGTGGAGCTATATACAGGGGGTACCAGATCAACGTGGAGCTATATACAGGGAGTACCACATCAATGTGGAGCAATATACAGGAGTACCAGTACCAGATCAATGTGGAGCTATATACAGGCAGTAACAGATCAATGTGGAGCTATATACAGGGAGTACCAGATCAATGTGGAGCAATATACAGGGAGTACCAGTACCAGATCAATGTGGAGCTATATACAGGCAGTACCAGATCAATGTGGAGCTATATACAGGGAGTACCAGATCAACGTGGAGCTATATACAGGAGTACCAGATCAACGTGGAGCTATATACAGGGAGTACCAGATCAACGTGGAGCTATATACAGGGGTACCAGATCAACGTGGAGCTATATACAGGGAGTACCAGATCAACGTGGAGCTATATACAGGGAGTACCAGATCAACGTGGAGCTATATGCAGGGAGTACCAGATCAACGTGGAGCTATATACAGGAGTACCAGAACAATGTGGAGCTATATACAGGAGTACCAGATCAATGTGGAATTATATACAGGGGGTACCAGATCAACGTGGAGCTATATACAGGGAGTACCAGATCAATGTGGAGCAATATACAGGAGTACCAGTACCAGATCAATGTGGAGCTATATACATGGAGTACCAGATCAATGTGGAGCTATATACAGGCAGTACCAGATCAATGTGGAGCTATATACAGGGAGTACCAGTACCAGATCAATGTGGAGCTATATACAGGGAGTACCAGTACCAGATCAATGTGGAGCTATATACAGGCAGTACCAGTACCAGATCAATGTGGAGCTATATACAGGAGTACCAGTACCAGATCAATGTGGAGCTATATACATGGAGTACCAGATCAATGTGGAGCTATATACAGGCAGTATCAGATCAATGTGGAGCTATATACAGGCAGTACCAGTACCAGATCAATGTGGAGCTATATACAGGGAGTACCAGATCAACGTGGAGCTATATACAGACAGTACCAGTACCAGATCAATGTGGAGCTATATACAGGGAGTACCAGTACCAGATCAATGTGGAGCTATATACAGGAGTACCAGATCAATGTGGAGCTATATACAGGGAGTACCAGATCAATGTGGAGCTATATACAGACAGTACCAGATCAATGTGGAGCTATATACAGGGAGTACTTGATCAATGTGGAGCTATATACAGGGATTACCATTACCAGATCAATGTGGAGCTATATACAGGGAATACCAGTACCAGATCAATGTGGAGCTATATACAGGGAGTACCAGATCAATGTGGAGCTATATACAGGGGGTACCAGATCAACGTGGAGCTATATACAGGGGGTACCAGATCAATGTGGAGCTATATACAGGGAGTACCAGATCAATGTTGAGCTATATACAGGGGGTACCAGATCAACGTGGAGCTATATACAGGGGGTACCAGATCAATGTGGAGCAATATACAGGGAGTACCAGTACCAGATCAATGTGGAGCTATATACAGGCAGTACCCGATCAATGTGGAGCTATATACAGGGAGTACCAGATCAATGTGGAGCAATATACAGGGAGTACCAGTACCAGATCAATGTGGAGCTATATACAGGCAGTACCAGATCAATGTGGAGCTATATACAGGGAGTACCAGATCAACGTGGAGCTATATACAGGGAGTACCAGATCAATGTGGAGTTATATACAGGGGGTACCAGATCAACGTGGAGCTATATACAGGGAGTACCAGATCAATGTGGAGCTATATACAGGGAGTACCAGATCAACGTGGAGCTATATAAAGGGGGTACCAGATCAACGTGGAGCTATATACAGGGAGTACCAGATCAACGTGGAGCTATATACAGGGGGTACCAGATCAACGTGGAGCTATATACAGGGAGTACCACATCAATGTGGAGCAATATACAGGGAGTACCAGTACCAGATCAATGTGGAGCTATATACAGGCAGTACCAGATCAATGTGGAGCTATATACAGGGAGTACCAGATCAATGTGGAGCAATATACAGGGAGTACCAGTACCAGATCAATGTGGAGCTATATACAGGCAGTACCAGATCAATGTGGAGCTATATACAGGGAGTACCAGATCAATGTGGAGCTATATACAGGGGGTACCAGATCAACGTGGAGCTATATACAGGGAGTACCACATCAATGTGGAGCTATATACAGGGAGTACCAGATCAACGTGGAGCTATATACAGGGAGTACCAGATCAACGTGGAGCTATATACAGGGGGTACCAGATCAACGTGGAGCTATATACAGGGAGTACCAGATCAACGTGGAGCTATATACAGGGAGTACCAGATCAACGTGGAGCTATATGCAGGGAGTACCAGATCAACGTGGAGCTATATACAGGGAGTACCAGATCAATGTGGAGCTATATACAGGGAGTACCAGATCAATGTGGAATTATATACAGGGGGTACCAGATCAACGTGGAGCTATATACAGGGAGTACCAGATCAATGTGGAGCTATATACAGGCAGTACCAGATCAATGTGGAGCTATATACAGGGAGTACCAGTACCAGATCAATGTGGAGCTATATACAGGGAGTACCAGTACCAGATCAATGTGGAGCTATATACAGGCAGTACCAGTACCAGATCAATGTGGAGCTATATAAAGGCAGTACCAGTTCAATGTGGAGCTATAAACAGAGAGTACCAGTACCAGATCAATGTGGAGCTATATACAGGCAGTACCAGTACCAGATCAATGTGGAGCTATATACAGGGAGTACCAGATCAACGTGGAGCTATATACAGACAGTACCAGATCAATGTGGAGCTATATACAGGGAGTACCAGTACCAGATCAATGTGGAGCTATATACAGGGAGTACCAGATCAATGTGGAGCTATATACAGGGGGTACCAGATCAACGTGGAGCTATATACAGGGAGTACCAGTACCAGATCAATGTGGAGCTATATACAGGCAGTACCAGATCAATGTGGAGCTATATACAGGGAGTACCAGATCAACGTGGAGCTATATACAGGGAGTACCAGATCAACGTGGAGCTATATACAGGGAGTACCAGATCAACGTGGAGCTATATACAGGGAGTACCAGATCAACGTGGAGCTATATACAGGGAGTACCAGATCAACGTGGAGCTATATACAGGGGGTACCAGATCAACGTGGAGCTATATACAGGGAGTACCAGATCAACGTGGAGCTATAAACAGAGAGTACCAGTACCAGATCAATGTGGAGCTATATACAGGCAGTACCAGTACCAGATCAATGTGGAGCTATATACAGGGAGTACCAGATCAACGTGGAGCTATATACAGACAGTACCAGTACCAGATCAATGTGGAGCTATATACAGGGAGTACCAGTACCAGATCAATGTGGAGCTATATACAGGGAGTACCAGATCAATGTGGAGCTATATACAGGGGGTACCAGATCAACGTGGAGCTATATACAGGGAGTACCAGTACCAGATCAATGTGGAGCTATATACAGGCAGTACCAGATCAATGTGGAGCTATATACAGGGAGTACCAGATCAACGTGGAGCTATATACAGGGAGTACCAGATCAACGTGGAGCTATATACAGGGAGTACCAGATCAACGTGGAGCTATATACAGGGAGTACCAGATCAACGTGGAGCTATATACAGGGAGTACCAGATCAACGTGGAGCTATATACAGGGAGTACCAGATCAACGTGGAGCTATATACAGGGAGTACCAGATCAACGTGGAGCTATATACAGGGAGTACCAGATCAACGTGGAGCTATATGCAGGGAGTACCAGATCAACGTGGAGCTATATACAGGGAGTACCAGATCAATGTGGAGCTATATACAGGGGGTACCAGATCAACGTGGAGCTATATACAGGGAGTACCAGTACCAGATCAATGTGGAGCTATATACAGGCAGTACCAGATCAATGTGGAGCTATATACAGGGAGTACCAGATCAACGTGGAGCTATATACAGGGAGTACCAGATCAACGTGGAGCTATATACAGGGAGTACCAGATCAACGTGGAGCTATATACAGGGAGTACCAGATCAACGTGGAGCTATATACAGGGAGTACCAGATCAACGTGGAGCTATATACAGGGGGTACCAGATCAACGTGGAGCTATATACAGGGAGTACCAGATCAACGTGGAGCTATATACAGGGAGTACCAGATCAACGTGGAGCTATATGCAGGGAGTACCAGATCAACGTGGAGCTATATACAGGGAGTACCAGATCAACGTGGAGCTATATACAGGGAGTACCAGATCAACGTGGAGCTATATACAGGGGGTACCAGATCAACGTGGAGCTATATACAGGGAGTACCAGATCAACGTGGAGCTATATACAGGGAGTACCAGATCAACGTGGAGCTATATGCAGGGAGTACCAGATCAATGTGGAGCTATATACAGGGGGTACCAGATCAACGTGGAGCTATATACAGGGAGTACCAGATCAATGTGGAGCAATATACAGGGAGTACCAGTACCAGATCAATGTGGAGATATATACAGGGAGTACCAGATCAATGTGGAGCTATATACAGGCAGTACCAGATCAATGTGGAGCTATATACAGGGAGTACCAGTACCAGATCAATGTGGAGCTATATAAAGGCAGTACCAGATCAATGTGGAGCTATATACAGGGAGTACCAGATCAATGTGGAGCAATATACAGGGAGTACCACTACCAGATCAATGTGGAGCTATATAAAGGCAGTACCAGATCAATGTGGAGCTATATACAGGGAGTACCAGATCAATGTGGAGCTATATACAGGGGGTACCAGATCAACGTGGAGCTATATACAGGGAGTACCACATCAATGTGGAGCAATATACAGGGAGTACCAGTACCAGATCAATGTGGAGCTATATACAGGCAGTACCAGATCAATGTGGAGCTATATACAGGGAGTACCAGATCAATGTGGAGCAATATACAGGGAGTACCAGTACCAGATCAATGTGGAGCTATATACAGGCAGTACCAGATCAATGTGGAGCTATATACAGGGAGTACCAGATCAACGTGGAGCTATATACAGGGAGTACCAGATCAACGTGGAGCTATATACAGGGAGTACCAGATCAACGTGGAGCTATATACAGGGGGTACCAGATCAACTTGGAGCTATATACAGGGAGTACCAGATCAACGTGGAGCTATATACAGGGAGTACCAGATCAACGTGGAGCTATATACAGGGAGTACCAGATCAACGTGGAGCTATATACAGGGAGTACCAGATCAATGTGGAGCTATATACAGGGAGTACCAGATCAATGTGGAATTATATACAGGGGGTACCAGATCAACGTGGAGCTATATACAGGGAGTACCAGATCAATGTGGAGCAATATACAGGGAGTACCAGTACCAGATCAATGTGGAGCTATATACATGGAGTACCAGATCAATGTGGAGCTATATACAGGCAGTACCAGATCAATGTGGAGCTATATACAGGGAGTACCAGTACCAGATCAATGTGGAGCTATATACAGGGAGTACCAGTACCATATCAATGTGCAGCTATATACAGGCAGTACCAGTACCAGATCAATGTGGAGCTATATACAGGGAGTACCAGTACCAGATCAATGTGGAGCTATATAAAGGCAGTACCAGATCAATGTGGAGCTATAAACAGAGAGTACCAGTACCAGATCAATGTGGAGCTATATACAGGCAGTACCAGTACCAGATCAATGTGGAGCTATATACAGGGAGTACCAGATCAACGTGGAGCTATATACAGACAGTACCAGTACCAGATCAACGTGGAGCTATATACAGACAGTACCAGTACCAGATCAATGTGGAGCTATATACAGGGAGTACCAGTACCAGATCAATGTGGAGCTATATACAGGGAGTACCAGATCAATGTGGAGCTATATACAGGGAGTACCAGATCAATGTGGAGCTATATACAGGGAGTACCAGATCAATGTGGAGCTATATACAGACAGTACCAGTACCAGATCAATGTGGAGCTATATACAGGGAGTACTTGATCAATGTGGAGCTATATACAGGGATTACCATTACCAGATCAATGTGGAGCTATATACAGGGAATACCAGTACCAGGTCAATGTGGAGCTATATACAGGGAGTACCAGATCAATGTGGAGCTATATACAGGGGGTACCAGATCAACGTGGAGCTATATACAGGAGGTACCAGATCAATGTGGAGCTATATACAGGGAGTACCAGATCAATGTTGAGCTATATACAGGGGGTACCAGATCAACGTGGAGCTATATACAGGGGGTACCAGATCAACGTGGAGCTATATACAGGGGGTACCAGATCAACGTGGAGCTATATACAGGGAGTACCAGATCAATGTGGAGCAATATACAGGGAGTACCAGTACCAGATCAATGTGGAGATATATACAGGGAGTACCAGATCAATGTGGAGCTATATACAGGCAGTACCAGATCAATGTGGAGCTATATACAGGGAGTACCAGTACCAGATCAATGTGGAGCTATATAAAGGCAGTACCAGATCAATGTGGAGCTATATACAGGGAGTACCAGATCAATGTGGAGCAATATACAGGGAGTACCACTACCAGATCAATGTGGAGCTATATAAAGGCAGTACCAGATCAATGTGGAGCTATATACAGGGAGTACCAGATCAATGTGGAGCTATATACAGGGGTTACCAGATCAACGTGGAGCTATATACAGGGAGTACCACATCAATGTGGAGCAATATACAGGGAGTACCAGTACCAGATCAATGTGGAGCTATATACAGGCAGTACCAGATCAATGTGGAGCTATATACAGGGAGTACCAGATCAATGTGGAGCAATATACAGGGAGTACCAGTACCAGATCAATGTGGAGCTATATACAGGCAGTACCAGATCAATGTGGAGCTATATACAGGGAGTACCAGATCAACGTGGAGCTATATACAGGGAGTACCAGATCAACGTGGAGCTATATACAGGGAGTACCAGATCAACGTGGAGCTATATACAGGGAGTACCAGATCAACGTGGAGCTATATACAGGGAGTACCAGATCAACGTGGAGCTATATACAGGGGGTACCAGATCAACGTGGAGCTATATACAGGGAGTACCAGATCAACGTGGAGCTATATACAGGGAGTACCAGATCAATGTGGAGCTATATACAGGGAGTACCAGATCAACGTGGAGCTATATACAGGGAGTACCAGATCAATGTGGAGCTATATACAGGGAGTACCAGATCAATGTGGAATTATATACAGGGGGTACCAGATCAACGTGGAGCTATATACAGGGAGTACCAGATCAATGTGGAGCAATATACAGGGAGTACCAGTACCAGATCAATGTGGAGCTATATACATGGAGTACCAGATCAATGTGGAGCTATATACAGGCAGTACCAGATCAATGTGGAGCTATATACAGGGAGTACCAGTACCAGATCAATGTGGAGCTATATACAGGGAGTACCAGTACCAGATCAATGTGGAGCTATATACAGGCAGTACCAGTACCAGATCAATGTGGAGCTATATACAGGGAGTACCAGTACCAGATCAATGTGGAGCTATATACATGGAGTACCAGATCAATGTGGAGCTATATACAGGCAGTACCAGATCAATGTGGAGCTATATACAGGGAGTACCAGTACCAGATCAATGTGGAGCTATATACAGGGAGTACCAGTACCAGATCAATGTGGAGCTATATACAGGCAGTACCAGTACCAGATCAATGTGGAGATATATACAGGGAGTACCAGTACCAGATCAATGTGGAGCTATATAAAGGCAGTACCAGATCAATGTGGAGCTATAAACAGAGAGTACCAGTACCAGATCAATGTGGAGCTATATACAGGGAGTACCAGTACCAGATCAATGTGGAGCTATATACAGGGAGTACCAGATCAATGTGGAGCTATATACAGGGAGTACCAGATCAATGTGGAGCTATATACAGGGAGTACCAGATCAATGTGGAGCTATATACAGACAGTACCAGTACCAGATCAATGTGGAGCTATATACAGGGAGTACTTGATCAATGTGGAGCTATATACAGGGATTACCATTACCAGATCAATGTGGAGCTATATACAGGGAGTACCAGTACCAGGTCAATGTGGAGCTATATACAGGGAGTACCAGATCAATGTGGAGCTATATACAGGGGGTACCAGATCAACGTGGAGCTATATACAGGGGGTACCAGATCAATGTGGAGCTATATACAGGGAGTACCAGATCAATGTTGAGCTATATACAGGGGGTACCAGATCAACGTGGAGCTATATACAGGGGGTACCAGATCAACGTGGAGCTATATACAGGGGGTACCAGATCAACGTGGAGCTATATACAGGGAGTACCAGATCAATGTGGAGCTATATACAGGGGGTACCGGATCAACGTGGAGCTATATACAGGGAGTACCAGATCAATGTGGAGCAATATACAGGGAGTACCAGTACCAGATCAATGTGGAGCTATATAAAGGCAGTACCAGATCAATGTGGAGCTATATACAGGGAGTACCAGATCAATGTGGAGCTATATACAGGGGGTACCAGATCAACGTGGAGCTATATACAGGGAGTACCACATCAATGTGGAGCAATATACAGGGAGTACCAGTACCAGATCAATGTGGAGCTATATACAGGCAGTACCAGATCAATGTGGAGCTATATACAGGAGTACCAGATCAATGTGGAGCAATATACAGGGAGTACCAGTACCAGATCAATGTGGAGCTATATACAGGCAGTACCAGATCAATGTGGAGCTATATACAGGAGTACCAGATCAACGTGGAGCTATATACAGGGAGTACCAGATCAACGTGGAGCTATATACAGGAGTACCAGATCAACGTGGAGCTATATACAGGGAGTACCAGATCAACGTGGAGCTATATACAGGAGTACCAGATCAACGTGGAGCTATATACAGGGGGTACCAGATCAACGTGGAGCTATATACAGGGAGTACCAGATCAACGTGGAGCTATATACAGGGAGTACCAGATCAACGTGGAGCTATATACAGGGAGTACCAGATCAACGTGGAGCTATATACAGGGAGTACCAGATCAATGTGGAGCTATATACAGGGAGTACCAGATCAACGTGGAGCTATATACATGGAGTACCAGATCAACGTGGAGTTATATACAGGGGGTACCAGATCAACGTGGAGCTATATACAGGGAGTACCAGATCAATGTGGAGCAATATACAGGGAGTACCAGTACCAGATCAATGTGGAGCTATATACATGGAGTACCAGATCAATGTGGAGCTATATACAGGCAGTACCAGATCAATGTGGAGCTATATACAGGGAGTACCAGTACCAGATCAATGTGGAGCTATATACAGGGAGTACCAGTACCAGATCAATGTGGAGCTATATACAGGCAGTACCAGTACCAGATCAATGTGGAGCTATATACAGGGAGTACCAGTACCAGATCAATGTGTAGCTATATAAAGGCAGTACCAGATCAATGTGGAGCTATATACAGAGAGTACCAGTACCAGATCAATGTGGAGCTATATACAGGCAGTACCAGTACCAGATCAATGTGGAGCTATATACAGGGAGTACCAGATCAATGTGGAGCTATATACAGACAGTACCAGTACCAGATCAATGTGGAGCTATATACAGGGAGTACCAGATCAATGTGGAGCTATATACAGGGAGTACCAGATCAATGTGGAGCTATATACAGGGAGTACCAGATCAATGTGGAGCTATATACAGGGAGTACCAGATCAATGTGGAGCTATATACAGACAGTACCAGTACCAGATCAATGTGGAGCTATATACAGGGAGTACTTGGTCAATGTGGAGCTATATACAGGGGGTACCAGATCAACGTGGAGCTATATACAGGGGGTACCAGATCAATGTGGAGCTATATACAGGGAGTACCAGATCAATGTTGAGCTATATACAGGGGGTACCAGATCAACGTGGAGCTATATACAGGGGGTACCAGATCAACGTGGAGCTATATACAGGGGGTACCAGATCAACGTGGAGCTATATACAGGGAGTACCAGATCAATGTGGAGCTATATACAGGGGGTACCAGATCAACGTGGAGCTATATACAGGGAGTACCAGATCAATGTGGAGCAATATACAGGGAGTACCAGTACCAGATCAATTTGGAGATATATACAGGGAGTACCAGATCAATGTGGAGCTATATACAGGCAGTACCAGATCTATGTGGAGCTATATACAGGGAGTACCAGTACCAGATCAATGTGGAGCTATATAAAGGCAGTACCAGATCAATGTGGAGCTATATACAGGGAGTACCAGATCAATGTGGAGTTATATACAGGGGGTACCAGATCAACGTGGAGCTATATACAGGGAGTACCACATCAATGTGGAGCAATATACAGGGAGTACCAGTACCAGATCAATGTGGAGCTATATATAGGCAGTACCAGATCAATGTGGAGCTATATACAGGGAGTACCAGATCAATGTGGAGCAATATACAGGGAGTACCAGTACCAGATCAATGTGGAGCTATATACAGGCAGTACCAGATCAATGTGGAGCTATATACAGGGAGTACCAGATCAACGTGGAGCTATATACAGGGAGTACCAGATCAATGTGGAGTTATATACAGGGGGTACCAGATCAACGTGGAGCTATATACAGGGAGTACCAGATCCATGTGAAGCTATATACAGGGGGTACCAGATCAACGTGGAGCTATATACAGGGAGTACCAGATCAATGTGGAGCTATATACAGGGGGTACCAGATCAACGTGGAGCTATATACAGGGGGTACCAGATCAACGTGGAGCTATATACAGGGAGTACCAGATCAACGTGGAGCTATATACAGAGGGTACCAGATCAACGTGGAGCTATATACAGGGAGTACCAGATCAATGTGGAGCTATATACAGGGGGTACCAGATCAACGTGGAGCTATATACAGGGAGTACCAGATCAATGTGGAGCAAAATACAGGGAGTACCAGTACCAGATCAATGTGGAGCTATATACAGGCAGTACCAGATCAATGTGGAGCTATATACAGGGAGTACCAGTCAATGTGGAGCAATATACAGGGAGTACCAGTACCAGATCAATGTGGAGCTATATACAGGCAGTACCAGATCAATGTGGAGCTATATACAGGGAGTACCAGATCAACGTGGAGCTATATACAGGGAGTACCAGATCAATGTGGAATTATATACAGGGGGTACCAGATCGATGTGGAGCTATATACAGGGAGTACCAGATCAACGTGGAGCTATATACAGGGGGTACCAGATCAACGTGGAGCTATATACAGGGAGTACCAGATCAACATGGAGCTATATACAGGGGGTACCAGATCAACGTGGAGCTATATACAGGGAGTACCAGATCAATGTGGAGCTATATACAGGGGTACCAGATCAACGTGGAGCTATATACAGGGGGTACCAGATCAACGTGGAGCTATATACAGGAGTACCAGATCAACGTGGAGCTATATACAGGGGGTACCAGATCAACGTGGAGCTATATACAGGGAGTACCAGATCAATGTGGAGCTATATACAGGGGGTACCAGATCAACGTGGAGCTATATACAGGGAGTACCAGATCAATGTGGAGCAATATACAGGGAGTACCAGTACCAGATCAATGTGGAGCTATATACAGGCAGTACCAGATCAATGTGGAGCTATATACAGGGAGTACCAGATCAATGTGGAGCAATATACAGGGAGTACCAGTACCAGATCAATGTGGAGCTATATACAGGCAGTACCAGATCAATGTGGAGCTATATACAGGGAGTACCAGATCAACGTGGAGCTATATACAGGGAGTACCAGATCAATGTGGAATTATATACAGGGGGTACCAGATCAACGTGGAGCTATATACAGGGAGTACCAGATCAATGTGGAGCAATATACAGGGAGTACCAGTACCAGATCAATGTGGAGCTATATACAGGGAGTACCAGATCAATGTGGAGCTATATACAGGCAGTACCAGTACCAGATCAATGTGGAGCTATATAAAGGCAGTACCAGATCAATGTGGAGCTGTATACAGGGAGTACCAGTACCAGATCAATGTGGAGCTATATACAGGCAGTACCAGTACCAGATCAATGTGGAGCTATATACAGGGAGTACCAGTACCAGATCAATGTGGAGCTATATACAGGGAGTACCAGATCGACATGGAGCTATATACAGGGAGTACCTGATCAATGTGGAGCTATATACAGGGGGTACCAGATCAACGTGGAGCTATATACAGGGAATACCAGATCAATGTGGAGCAATATACAGGGAGTACCAGTACCAGATCAATGTGGAGCTATATAAAGGCAGTACCAGATCAATGTGGAGCTATATACAGGGAGTACCAGTACCAGATCAATGTGGAGCTATATACAGGCAGTACCAGTACCAGATCAATGTGGAGCTATATACAGGGAGTACCAGATCAATGTGGAGCTATATACAGACAGTACCAGTACCAGATCAATGTGGAGCTATATACAGGGAGTACCAGTCCCAGATCAATGTGGAGCTATATACAGGGAGTACCAGATCAATGTGGAGCTATATACAGGGAGTACCAGTACCAGATCAATGTGGAGCTATATACAGGGAGTACCAGTACCAGATCAATGTGGAGCTATATACAGGGAGTACCAGATCAATGTGGAGCTATATCATTTACATTACATTACATTTAAGTCATTTAGCAGACGCTCTTATCCAGAGCGACTTACAAATTGGTGCTTTCACCTTATGACATCCAGTGGAACAGCCACTTTACAATAGTGCATCTAGGTCTTTTAAGGGGGGAGGGGGAGAAGGATTACTTTATCCTATCCTAGGTATTCCTTAAAGAGGTGGGGTTTCAGGTGTCTCCGGAAGGTGGTGATTGACTCCGCTGTCCTGGCGTCGTGAGGGAGTTTGTTCCACCATTGGGGGGCCAGAGCAGCGAACAGTTTTGACTGGGCTGAGCGGGAACTGTACTTCCTCAGTGGTAGGGAGGCGAGCAGGCCAGAGGTGGATGAACGCAGTGCCCTTGTTTGGGTGTAGGGCCTGATCAGAGCCTGGAGGTAGTGAGGTGCCGTTCCCCTCACAGCTCCGTAGGCAAGCACCATGGTCTTGTAGCGGATGCGAGCTTCAACTGGAAGCCAGTGGAGAGAGCGGAGGAGCGGGGTGACGTGAGAGAACTTGGGAAGGTTGAACACCAGACGGGCTGCGGCGTTCTGGATGAGTTGTAGGGGTTTAATGGCACAGGCAGGGAGCCCAGCCAACAGCGAGTTGCAGTAATCCAGACGGGAGATGACAAGTGCCTGGATTAGGACCTGCGCCGCTTCCTGTGTGAGGCAGGGTCGTACTCTGCGGATGTTGTAGAGCATGAACCTACAGGAACGGGCCACCGCCTTGATGTTATTTGAGAACGACAGGGTGTTGTCCAGGATCACGCCAAGGTTCTTAGCGCTCTGGGACGAGGACACAATGGAGTTGTCAACCGTGATGGCGAGATCATGGAACGGGCAGTCCTTCCCGGGAGGAAGAGCAGCTCCGTCTTGCCGAGGTTCAGCTTGAGGTGATGATCCGTCATCCACACTGATATGTCTGCCAGACATGCAGAGATGCGATTCGCCACCTGGTCGTCAGAAGGGGGAAAGGAGAAGATTAATTGTGTGTCGTCTGCATAGCAATGATAGGAGAGACCATGTGAGGTTATGACAGAGCCAAGTGACTTGGTGTATAGCGAGAATAGGAGAGGGCCTAGAACAGAGCCCTGGGGGACACCAGTGGTGAGAGCACGTGGTGAGGAGACGGATTCTCGCCACGCCACCTGGTAGGAGCGACCTGTCAGGTAGGACGCAATCCAAGCGTGGGCCGCGCCGGAGATGCCCAACTCGGAGAGGGTGGAGAGGAGGATCTGATGGTTCACAGTATCGAAGGCAGCCGATAGGTCTAGAAGGATGAGAGCAGAGGAGAGAGAGTTAGCTTTAGCAGTGCGGAGCGCCTCCGTGATACAGAGAAGAGCAGTCTCAGTTGAATGACTAGTCTTGAAACCTGACTGATTTGGATCAAGAAGGTCATTCTGAGAGAGATAGTGGGAGAGCTGGCCAAGGACGGCACGTTCAAGAGTTTTGGAGAGAAAAGAAAGAAGGGATACTGGTCTGTAGTTGTTGACATCGGAGGGATCGAGTGTAGGTTTTTTCAGAAGGGGTGCAACTCTCGCTCTCTTGAAGACGGAGAGACGTAGCCAGCGGTCAGGGATGAGTTGATGAGCGAGGTGAGGTAAGGGAGAAGGTCACCGGAGATGGTCTGGAGAAGAGAGGAGGGGATAGGGTCAAGCGGGCAGGTTGTTGGGCGGCCGGCCGTCACAAGACGCGAGATGTCATCTGGAGAGAGAGGGGAGAAAGAGGTCAGAGCACAGGGTAGGGCAGTGTGAGCAGAACCAGCGGTGTCGTTTGACTTAGCAAACGAGGATCGGATGTCGTCGACCTCCTTTTCAAAATGGTTGACGAAGTCATCTGCAGAGAGGGAGGAGGGGGAGGGGGAGGAGGATTCAAGAGGGAGGAGAAGGTGGCAAAGAGCTTCCTAGGGTTAGAGGCAGATGCTTGGAATTTAGAGTGGTAGAAAGTGGCTTTAGCAGCAGAGACAGAGGAGGAAAATGTAGAGAGGAGGGAGTGAAAGGATGCCAGGTCTGCAGGAGGCGAGTTTTCCTCCATTTCCGCCGGCTGCCCGGAGCCCTGTTCTGTGAGCTCGCAATGAGTCGTCGAGCCACGGAGCGGGAGGGGAGGACCGAGCCGGCCTGGAGGATAGGGGACATAGAGAGTCAAAGGATGCAGAAAGGGAGGAGAGGAGGGTTGAGGAGGCAGAATCAGGAGATAGGTTGGAGAAGGTTTGAGCAGAGGGAAGAGATGATAGGATGGAAGAGGAGAGAGAAGGGGGAGAGAGAGCGAAGGTTGGGGCGGCGCGATACCATCCGAGTAGGGGCAGTGTGGGAAGTGTTGGATGAGAGCGAGAGGGAAAAGGATACAAGGTAGTGGTCGGAGACTTGGAGGGGAGTTGCAATGAGGTTAGTGGAGGAACAGCATCTAGTAAAGATGAGGTCGAGCGTATTGCCTGCCTTGTGAGTAGGGGGAAGGTGAGAGGGTGAGGTCAAAAGAGGAGAGGAGTGGAAAGAAGGAGGCAGAGAGGAATGAGTCAAAGGTAGACGTGGGGAGGTTAAAGTCGCCCAGAACTGTGAGAGGTGAGCCGTCCTCAGGAAAGGAGCTTATCAAGGCATCAAGCTCATTGATGAACTCTCCGAGGGAACCTGGAGGGCGATAAATGATAAGGATGTTAAGCTTGAAAGGGCTGGTAACTGTGACAGCATGGAATTCAAAGGAGGCGATAGACAGATGGGTAAGGGGAGAAAGAGAGAATGACCACTTGGGAGAGATGAGGATCCCGGTGCCACCACCCCGCTGACCAGAAGCTCTCGGGTGTGCGAGAGCACGTGGGCGGACGAAGAGAGAGCAGTAGGAGTAGCGGTGTTGTCTGTGGTGATCCATGTTTCCGTCAGAGCCAAGAAGTCGAGGGACTGGAGGGAGACATAGGCTGAGATGAACTCTGCCTTGTTGGCCGCAGATCGGCAGTTCCAGAGGCTACCGGAGACCTGGAACTCCACGTGGGTCGTGCGCGCTGGGACCACCAGATTAGGTGGCTGCGGCCATGCGGTGTGGAGCGTTTGTATGGTCTGTGCAGAGAGGAGAGAACAGGGATAGACAGACACATAGTTGACAGACTAGAGAAGAGGCTACGCTAATGCAGAGGAGATTGAATGACAAGTGGACTACACGTCTCGAATGTTCAGAAAGTTAAGCTTACGTAGCAAGAATCTAATTGACTAAAATGATTAAAATGATAGAGTACTGCTGGGGTAGGCTAGCTGCGTTGTTGACACTACCCTAATCAAGTCGTACCGTTGAGTGTGAAGTTTCTACAATGCTGCTTATCGGGAGCTAGCTGGCTAGCTAGCAGTGTTGGTTACGTTACGTTGCGTAGGAGAACGACAATAGCTGGCTAGCTAACCTAGAAAATCGCTCTAGACTACACAATTATCTTTGAAACAAAGACGGCTATGTAGCTAGCTATGTAGCTAGCTACGATCAAACAAATCACACCGTTGGGACTGTAATGAAATGAAGTGAAAAAGTGATACTACCTGTGGAGCGACGCGGAATGCGACCGGAATGCGAAAGTTCTATTCAGTAGACGTTGGCTGGCTGTTGGCTAGCTAGGAGTGTCTCCTACGTTAAGGACGACAAAATAGCTGGCTAGCTAACCTCGGTGAATTAAGATAATCACTCTAAGACTACACACTCTAAACTACACAATTATCTTGGATACGAAGACAGCAAAGACAACTATGTAGCTATCTAATACTACACTAATCAAGTCGTTCGGTTGAGTGTGATAGTTACTACAGTGCTACGGTAGCCGGTGAACGTATGCTAGCTGCTAGGCAGATAGGAGGGCGACGAAATACAATAATAACGCAATTATCACTCTAAGACTCCACACTCTAAGCTACACAATTATCTTGGATACGAAGACAGCAAAGACAACTATGTAGCTAGCTATGTAGCTAGCTAACACTACACTAATCAAGACGTTCAGTTGAGTGTGATAGTACTACAGTGCTACGGTAGACGGTGAACGTGTTGGACAGATAGGAGACGACGAAATACGATAATTACGCAATTATCTTTGATACAACGACGACTATGTAGCTAGCTAAGAGGAAATTGCTAAGATTAGACAAATCAGACCGTTGTACTATAATGAAATGTAATGAAATGTAATGAAAAAGTTATACAACCTGCAGACCGAAGCGCGGATGCGACCAGATCGCTCCAACCCGGAAGCATGACTTCCAGGGAGTACCAGATCAATGTGGAGCTATATACAGGGAGTACCAGATCAATGTGGAGCTATATACAGACAGTACCAGTACCAGATCAATGTGGAGCTATATACAGGGAGTACTTGATCAATGTGGAGCTATATACAGGGATTACCATTACCAGATCAATGTGGAGCTATATACAGGGAATACCAGTACCAGGTCAATGTGGAGCTATATACAGGGAGTACCAGATCAATGTGGAGCTATATACAGGGGGTACCAGATCAACGTGGAGCTATATACAGGGGGTACCAGATCAATGTGGAGCTATATACAGGGAGTACCAGATCAATGTTGAGCTATATACAGGGGGTACCAGATCAACGTGGAGCTATATACAGGGGGTACCAGATCAACGTGGAGCTATATACAGGGGGTACCAGATCAACGTGGAGCTATATACAGGGAGTACCAGATCAATGTGGAGCTATATACAGGGGGTACCAGATCAACGTGGAGCTATATACAGGGAGTACCAGATCAATGTGGAGCAATATACAGGGAGTACCAGTACCAGATCAATGTGGAGATATATACAGGGAGTACCAGATCAATGTGGAGCTATATACAGGCAGTACCAGATCAATGTGGAGCTATATACAGGGAGTACCAGTACCAGATCAATGTGGAGCTATATAAAGGCAGTACCAGATCAATGTGGAGCTATATACAGGGAGTACCAGATCAATGTGGAGCAATATACAGGGAGTACCACTACCAGATCAATGTGGAGCTATATAAAGGCAGTACCAGATCAATGTGGAGCTATATACAGGGAGTACCAGATCAATGTGGAGCTATATACAGGGGGTACCAGATCAACGTGGAGCTATATACAGGCAGTACCAGATCAATGTGGAGCTATATACAGGGAGTACCAGATCAATGTGGAGCAATATACAGGGAGTACCAGTACCAGATCAATGTGGAGCTATATACAGGCAGTACCAGATCAATGTGGAGCTATATACAGGGAGTACCAGATCAACGTGGAGCTATATACAGGGAGTACCAGATCAACGTGGAGCTATATACAGGGAGTACCAGATCAACGTGGAGCTATATACAGGGAGTACCAGATCAACGTGGAGCTATATACATGGAGTACCAGATCAACGTGGAGCTATATACAGGGGGTACCAGATCAACGTGGAGCTATATACAGGGAGTACCAGATCAACGTGGAGCTATATACAGGGAGTACCAGATCAACGTGGAGCTATATACAGGGAGTAACAGATCAATGTGGAGCTATATACAGGGAGTAACAGATCAATGTGGAGCTATATACAGGGAGTACCAGATCAATGTGGAATTATATACAGGGGGTACCAGATCAACGTGGAGCTATATACAGGAGTACCAGATCAATGTGGAGCAATATACAGGAGTACCAGTACCAGATCAATGTGGAGCTATATACATGGAGTACCAGATCAATGTGGAGCTATATACAGGCAGTACCAGATCAATGTGGAGCTATATACAGGAGTACCAGTACCAGATCAATGTGGAGCTATATACAGGAGTACCAGTACCAGATCAATGTGGAGCTATATACAGGGAGTACCAGTACCAGATCAATGTGGAGCTATATACATGGAGTACCAGATCAATGTGGAGCTATATACATGGAGTACCAGATCAATGTGGAGCTATATACAGGCAGTACCAGATCAATGTGGAGCTATATACAGGCAGTACCAGTACCAGATCAATGTGGAGCTATATACAGGGAGTACCAGATCAACGTGGAGCTATATACAGACAGTACCAGTACCAGATCAATGTGGAGCTATATACAGGGAGTACCAGTACCAGATCAATGTGGAGCTATATACAGGGAGTACCAGATCAATGTGGAGCTATATACAGGGAGTACCAGATCAATGTGGAGCTATATACAGGGAGTACCAGATCAATGTGGAGCTATATACAGGCAGTACCAGTACCAGATCAATGTGGAGCTATATACAGGGAGTACTTGATCAATGTGGAGCTATATACAGGGATTACCATTACCAGATCAATGTGGAGCTATATACAGGGAATACCAGTACCAGGTCAATGTGGAGCTATATACAGGGAGTACCAGATCAATGTGGAGCTATATACAGGGGGTACCAGATCAATGTTGAGCTATATACAGGGGGTACCAGATCAACGTGGAGCTATATACAGGGGGTACCAGATCAACGTGGAGCTATATACAGGGGGTACCAGATCAACGTGGAGCTATATACAGGGAGTACCAGATCAATGTGGAGCTATATACAGGGGGTACCAGATCAACGTGGAGCTATATACAGGGAGTACCAGATCAATGTGGAGCTATATACAGGGGGTACCAGATCAACGTGGAGCTATATGGTACCAGATCAATGTGGAGCAATATACAGGGGTACCAGTACCAGATCAATGTGGAGCTATATACAGGGAGTACCAGATCAATGTGGAGCTATATACAGGCAGTACCAGATCAATGTGGAGCTATATACAGGGAGTACCAGTACCAGATCAATGTGGAGCTATATAAAGGCAGTACCAGATCAATGTGGAGCTATATACAGGGAGTACCAGATCAATGTGGAGCAATATACAGGGAGTACCACTACCAGATCAATGTGGAGCTATATAAAGGCAGTACCAGATCAATGTGGAGCTATATACAGGGAGTACCAGATCAATGTGGAGCTATATACAGGGGGTACCAGATCAACGTGGAGCTATATACAGGGAGTACCACATCAATGTGGAGCAATATACAGGGAGTACCAGTACCAGATCAATGTGGAGCTATATAAAGGCAGTACCAGATCAATGTGGAGCTATATACAGGCAGTACCAGTACCAGATCAATGTGGAGCTATATACAGGGAGTACCAGATCAATGTGGAGCTATATACAGACAGTACCAGTACCAGATCAATGTGGAGCTATATACAGGGAGTACCAGATCAATGTGGAGCTATATACAGGGAGTACCAGATCAATGTGGAGCTATATACAGGGAGTACCAGATCAATGTGGAGCTATATACAGGGAGTACCAGATCAATGTGGAGCTATATACAGACAGTACCAGTACCAGATCAATGTGGAGCTATATACAGGGAGTACTTGGTCAATGTGGAGCTATATACAGGGGGTACCAGATCAACGTGGAGCTATATACAGGGGGTACCAGATCAATGTGGAGCTATATACAGGGAGTACCAGATCAATGTTGAGCTATATACAGGGGGTACCAGATCAACGTGGAGCTATATACAGGGGGTACCAGATCAACGTGGAGCTATATACAGGGGGTACCAGATCAACGTGGAGCTATATACAGGGAGTACCAGATCAATGTGGAGCTATATACAGGGGGTACCAGATCAACGTGGAGCTATATACAGGGAGTACCAGATCAATGTGGAGCAATATACAGGGAGTACCAGTACCAGATCAATGTGGAGATATATACAGGGAGTACCAGATCAATGTGGAGCTATATACAGGCAGTACCAGATCTATGTGGAGCTATATACAGGGAGTACCAGTACCAGATCAATGTGGAGCTATATAAAGGCAGTACCAGATCAATGTGGAGCTATATACAGGGAGTACCAGATCAATGTGGAGTTATATACAGGGGGTACCAGATCAACGTGGAGCTATATACAGGGAGTACCACATTAATGTGGAGCAATATACAGGGAGTACCAGTACCAGATCAATGTGGAGCTATATATAGGCAGTACCAGATCAATGTGGAGCTATATACAGGGAGTACCAGATCAATGTGGAGCAATATACAGGGAGTACCAGTACCAGATCAATGTGGAGCTATATACAGGGAGTACCAGATCAACGTGGAGCTATATACAGGGAGTACCAGATCAATGTGGAGTTATATACAGGGGGTACCAGATCAACGTGGAGCTATATACAGGGAGTACCAGATCAATGTGAAGCTATATACAGGGGGTACCAGATCAACGTGGAGCTATATACAGGGAGTACCAGATCAATGTGGAGCTATATACAGGGGGTACCAGATCAACGTGGAGCTATATACAGGGGGTACCAGATCAACGTGGAGCTATATACAGGGAGTACCAGATCAACGTGGAGCTATATACAGAGGGTACCAGATCAACGTGGAGCTATATACAGGGAGTACCAGATCAATGTGGAGCTATATACAGGGGGTACCAGATCAACGTGGAGCTATATACAGGGAGTACCAGATCAATGTGGAGCAAAATACAGGGAGTACCAGTACCAGATCAATGTGGAGCTATATACAGGCAGTACCAGATCAATGTGGAGCTATATACAGGGAGTACCAGTCAATGTGGAGCAATATACAGGGAGTACCAGTACCAGATCAATGTGGAGCTATATACAGGCAGTACCAGATCAATGTGGAGCTATATACAGGGAGTACCAGATCAACGTGGAGCTATATACAGGGAGTACCAGATCAATGTGGAATTATATACAGGGGGTACCAGATCGATGTGGAGCTATATACAGGGAGTACCAGATCAACGTGGAGCTATATACAGGGGGTACCAGATCAACGTGGAGCTATATACAGGGAGTACCAGATCAACATGGAGCTATATACAGGGGGTACCAGATCAACGTGGAGCTATATACAGGGAGTACCAGATCAATGTGGAGCTATATACAGGGGGTACCAGATCAACGTGGAGCTATATACAGGGGGTACCAGATCAACGTGGAGCTATATACAGGGAGTACCAGATCAACGTGGAGCTATATACAGGGGGTACCAGATCAACGTGGAGCTATATACAGGGAGTACCAGATCAATGTGGAGCTATATACAGGGGGTACCAGATCAACGTGGAGCTATATACAGGGAGTACCAGATCAATGTGGAGCAATATACAGGGAGTACCAGTACCAGATCAATGTGGAGCTATATACAGGCAGTACCAGATCAATGTGGAGAGCTATATACAGGGAGTACCAGATCAATGTGGAGCAATATACAGGAGTACCAGTACCAGATCAATGTGGAGCTATATACAGGCAGTACCAGATCAATGTGGAGCTATATACAGGGAGTACCAGATCAACGTGGAGCTATATACAGGGAGTACCAGATCAATGTGGAATTATATACAGGGGTACCAGATCAACGTGGAGCTATATACAGGAGTACCAGATCAATGTGGAGCAATATACAGGGAGTACCAGTACCAGATCAATGTGGAGCTATATAAAGGGAGTACCAGATCAATGTGGAGCTATATACAGGCAGTACCAGTACCAGATCAATGTGGAGCTATATAAAGGCAGTACCAGATCAATGTGGAGCTGTATACAGGGAGTACCAGTACCAGATCAATGTGGAGCTATATACAGGCAGTACCAGTACCAGATCAATGTGGAGCTATATACAGGGAGTACCAGTACCAGATCAATGTGGAGCTATATACAGGGAGTACCAGATCGACATGGAGCTATATACAGGAGTACCTGATCAATGTGGAGCTATATACAGGGGGTACCAGATCAACGTGGAGCTATATACAGGGAATACCAGATCAATGTGGAGCAATATACAGGAGTACCAGTACCAGATCAATGTGGAGCTATATAAAGGCAGTACCAGATCAATGTGGAGCTATATACAGGAGTACCAGTACCAGATCAATGTGGAGCTATATACAGGCAGTACCAGTACCAGATCAATGTGGAGCTATATACAGGGAGTACCAGATCAATGTGGAGCTATATACAGTACCAGTACCAGATCAATGTGGAGCTATATACAGGAGTACCAGTCCCAGATCAATGTGGAGCTATATACAGGGAGTACCAGATCAATGTGGAGCTATATACAGGGAGTACCAGTACCAGATCAATGTGGAGCTATATACAGGGAGTACCAGTACCAGATCAATGTGGAGCTATATACAGGGAGTACCAGATCAATGTGGAGCTATATACAGGGAGTACCAGATCAATGTGGAGCTATATACAGGGAGTACCAGATCAATGTGGAGCTATATACAGACAGTACCAGTACCAGATCAATGTGGAGCTATATACAGGGAGTACTTGATCAATGTGGAGCTATATACAGGGATTACCATTACCAGATCAATGTGGAGCTATATACAGGGAATACCAGTACCAGGTCAATGTGGAGCTATATACAGGGAGTACCAGATCAATGTGGAGCTATATACAGGGGGTACCAGATCAACGTGGAGCTATATACAGGGGGTACCAGATCAATGTGGAGCTATATACAGGGAGTACCAGATCAATGTTGAGCTATATACAGGGGGTACCAGATAAACGTGGAGCTATATACAGGGGGTACCAGATCAACGTGGAGCTATATACAGGGGGTACCAGATCAACGTGGAGCTATATACAGGGAGTACCAGATCAATGTGGAGCTATATACAGGGGGTACCAGATCAACGTGGAGCTATATACAGGAGTACCAGATCAATGTGGAGCAATATACAGGAGTACCAGTACCAGATCAATGTGGAGATATATACAGGGAGTACCAGATCAATGTGGAGCTATATACAGGCAGTACCATATCAATGTGGAGCTATATACAGGGAGTACCAGTACCAGATCAATGTGGAGCTATATAAAGGCAGTACCAGATCAATGTGGAGCTATATACAGGAGTACCAGATCAATGTGGAGCAATATACAGGAGTACCACTACCAGATCAATGTGGAGCTATATAAAGGCAGTACCAGATCAATGTGGAGCTATATACAGGGAGTACCAGATCAATGTGGAGCTATATACAGGGGGTACCAGATCAACGTGGAGCTATATACAGGCAGTACCAGATCAATGTGGAGCTATATACAGGAGTACCAGATCAATGTGGAGCAATATACAGGAGTACCAGTACCAGATCAATGTGGAGCTATATACAGGCAGTACCAGATCAATGTGGAGCTATATACAGGAGTACCAGATCAACGTGGAGCTATATACAGGGAGTACCAGATCAACGTGGAGCTATATACAGGGAGTACCAGATCAACGTGGAGCTATATACAGGGAGTACCAGATCAACGTGGAGCTATATACAGGGAGTACCAGATCAACGTGGAGCTATATACAGGGGTACCAGATCAACGTGGAGCTATATACAGGGAGTACCAGATCAACGTGGAGCTATATACAGGGAGTACCAGATCAACGTGGAGCTATATACAGGGAGTACCAGATCAACGTGGAGCTATATACAGGGAGTACCAGTACCAGATCAATGTGGAGCTATATACATGGAGTACCAGATCAATGTGGAGCTATATACAGGCAGTACCAGATCAATGTGGAGCTATATACAGGGAGTACCAGTACCAGATCAATGTGGAGCTATATACAGGGAGTACCAGATCAACGTGGAGCTATATACAGGGAGTACCAGATCAACGTGGAGCTATATACAGGGAGTACCAGATCAACGTGGAGCTATATACAGGGAGTACCAGATCAATGTGGAGCTATATACAGGGAGTACCAGATCAATGTGGAATTATATACAGGGGGTACCAGATCAACGTGGAGCTATATACAGGGAGTACCAGATCAATGTGGAGCAATATACAGGGAGTACCAGTACCAGATCAATGTGGAGCTATATACATGGAGTACCAGATCAATGTGGAGCTATATACAGGCAGTACCAGATCAATGTGGAGCTATATACAGGGAGTACCAGTACCAGATCAATGTGGAGCTATATACAGGGAGTACCAGTACCAGATCAATGTGGAGCTATATACAGGGAGTACCAGTACCAGATCAATGTGGAGCTATATACATGGAGTACCAGATCAATGTGGAGCTATATACATGGAGTACCAGATCAATGTGGAGCTATATACAGGCAGTACCAGATCAATGTGGAGCTATATACAGGCAGTACCAGTACCAGATCAATGTGGAGCTATATACAGGGAGTACCAGATCAACGTGGAGCTATATACAGACAGTACCAGTACCAGATCAATGTGGAGCTATATACAGGGAGTACCAGTACCAGATCAATGTGGAGCTATATACAGGGAGTACCAGATCAATGTGGAGCTATATACAGGGAGTACCAGATCAATGTGGAGCTATATACAGGGAGTACCAGATCAATGTGGAGCTATATACAGGCAGTACCAGTACCAGATCAATGTGGAGCTATATACAGGGAGTACTTGATCAATGTGGAGCTATATACAGGGATTACCATTACCAGATCAATGTGGAGCTATATACAGGGAATACCAGTACCAGGTCAATGTGGAGCTATATACAGGGAGTACCAGATCAATGTGGAGCTATATACAGGGGGTACCAGATCAATGTTGAGCTATATACAGGGGGTACCAGATCAACGTGGAGCTATATACAGGGGGTACCAGATCAACGTGGAGCTATATACAGGGGGTACCAGATCAACGTGGAGCTATATACAGGGAGTACCAGATCAATGTGGAGCTATATACAGGGGGTACCAGATCAACGTGGAGCTATATACAGGGAGTACCAGATCAATGTGGAGCTATATACAGGGGGTACCAGATCAACGTGGAGCTATATACAGGGAGTACCAGATCAATGTGGAGCAATATACAGGGAGTACCAGTACCAGATCAATGTGGAGATATATACAGGGAGTACCAGATCAATGTGGAGCTATATACAGGCAGTACCAGATCAATGTGGAGCTATATACAGGGAGTACCAGTACCAGATCAATGTGGAGCTATATAAAGGCAGTACCAGATCAATGTGGAGCTATATACAGGGAGTACCAGATCAATGTGGAGCAATATACAGGGAGTACCACTACCAGATCAATGTGGAGCTATATAAAGGCAGTACCAGATCAATGTGGAGCTATATACAGGAGTACCAGATCAATGTGGAGCTATATACAGGGGGTACCAGATCAACGTGGAGCTATATACAGGAGTACCACATCAATGTGGAGCAATATACAGGGAGTACCAGTACCAGATCAATGTGGAGCTATATAAAGGCAGTACCAGATCAATGTGGAGCTATATACAGGGAGTACCAGATCAATGTGGAGCAATATACAGGGAGTACCAGTACCAGATCAATGTGGAGCTATATACAGGCAGTACCAGATCAATGTGGAGCTATATACAGGAGTACCAGATCAACGTGGAGCTATATACAGGGAGTACCAGATCAACGTGGAGCTATATACAGGGAGTACCAGATCAACGTGGAGCTATATACAGGGAGTACCAGATCAACGTGGAGCTATATACAGGGAGTACCAGATCAACGTGGAGCTATATACAGGGGGTACCAGATCAACGTGGAGCTATATACAGGGAGTACCAGATCAACGTGGAGCTATATACAGGGAGTACCAGATCAACGTGGAGCTATATACAGGGAGTACCAGATCAACGTGGAGCTATATACAGGGAGTACCAGATCAATGTGGAGCTATATACAGGGAGTACCAGATCAATGTGGAATTATATACAGGGGGTACCAGATCAACGTGGAGCTATATACAGGGAGTACCAGATCAATGTGGAGCAATATACAGGGAGTACCAGTACCAGATCAATGTGGAGCTATATACATGGAGTACCAGATCAATGTGGAGCTATATACAGGCAGTACCAGATCAATGTGGAGCTATATACAGGGAGTACCAGTACCAGATCAATGTGGAGCTATATACAGGAGTACCAGTACCAGATCAATGTGGAGCTATATACAGGCAGTACCAGTACCAGATCAATGTGGAGCTATATACAGGGAGTACCAGTACCAGATCAATGTGGAGCTATATACATGGAGTACCAGATCAATGTGGAGCTATATACAGGCAGTACCAGATCAATGTGGAGCTATATACAGGCAGTACCAGTACCAGATCAATGTGGAGCTATATACAGGGAGTACCAGATCAACGTGGAGCTATATACAGACAGTACCAGTACCAGATCAATGTGGAGCTATATACAGGGAGTACCAGTACCAGATCAATGTGGAGCTATATACAGGGAGTACCAGATCAATGTGGAGCTATATACAGGGAGTACCAGATCAATGTGGAGCTATATACAGGGAGTACCAGATCAATGTGGAGCTATATACAGACAGTACCAGTACCAGATCAATGTGGAGCTATATACAGGGAGTACTTGATCAATGTGGAGCTATATACAGGGATTACCATTACCAGATCAATGTGGAGCTATATACAGGGAATACCAGTACCAGGTCAATGTGGAGCTATATACAGGGAGTACAAGATCAATGTGGAGCTATATACAGGGGGTACCAGATCAACGTGGAGCTATATACAGGGAGTACCAGATCAATGTGGATCAATATACAGGGAGTACCAGTACCAGATCAATGTGGAGCTATATACATGGAGTACCAGATCAATGTGGAGCTATATACAGGCAGTACCAGATCAATGTGGAGCTATATACAGGGAGTACCAGTACCAGATCAATGTGGAGCTATATACAGGGAGTACCAGTACCAGATCAATGTGGAGCTATATACAGGCAGTACCAGTACCAGATCAATGTGGAGCTATATACAGGGAGTACCAGTACCAGATCAATGTGGAGCTATATACATGGAGTACCAGATCAATGTGGAGCTATATACAGGCAGTACCAGATCAATGTGGAGCTATATACAGGCAGTACCAGTACCAGATCAATGTGGAGCTATATACAGGGAGTACCAGATCAACGTGGAGCTATATACAGACAGTACCAGTACCAGATCAATGTGGAGCTATATACAGGGAGTACCAGTACCAGATCAATGTGGAGCTATATACAGGGAGTACCAGATCAATGTGGAGCTATATACAGGGAGTACCAGATCAATGTGGAGCTATATACAGGGAGTACCAGATCAATGTGGAGCTATATACAGACAGTACCAGTACCAGATCAATGTGGAGCTATATACAGGGAGTACTTGATCAATGTGGAGCTATATACAGGGATTACCATTACCAGATCAATGTGGAGCTATATACAGGGAATACCAGTACCAGGTCAATGTGGAGCTATATACAGGGAGTACAAGATCAATGTGGAGCTATATACAGGGGGTACCAGATCAATGTGGAGCTATATACAGGGAGTACCAGATCAATGTGGAGCTATATACAGGACAGTACCAGTACCAGATCAATGTGGAGCTATATACAGGGAGTACCAGATCAACGTGGAGCTATATACAGGGATTACATTACCAGATCAACGTGGAGCTATATACAGGGAATACCAGTACCAGGTCAATGTGGAGCTATATACAGGGAGTACCAGATCAATGTGGAGCTATATACAGGGGGTACCAGATCAACGTGGAGCTATATACAGGGAGTACCAGATCAATGTGGAGCTATATACAGGAGTACCAGATCAATGTGGAGCTATATACAGGGAGTACCAGATCAATGTGGAGCAATATACAGGGAGTACCAGATCAATGTGGATCAATATACAGGGAGTACCAGTACCAGATCAATGTGGAGCTATATACATGGAGTACCAGATCAATGTGGAGATATATACAGGGAGTACCAGATCAATGTGGAGCTATATACAGGCAGTACCAGATCAATGTGGAGCTATATACAGGGAGTACCAGTACCAGATCAATGTGGAGTTATATAAAGGCAGTACCAGATCAATGTGGAGCTATATACAGGGAGTACCAGATCAATGTGGAGCAATATACAGGGAGTACCACTACCAGATAAATGTGGAGCTATAAAAGGCAGTACCAGATCAATGTGGAGCTATATACAGGGAGTACCAGATCAATGTGGAGCTATATACAGGGGGTACCAGATCAACGTGGAGCTATATACAGGGAGTACCAGATCAATGTGGAGCAATATACAGGGAGTACCAGTACCAGATCAATGTGGAGCTATATACAGGCAGTACCAGATCAATGTGGAGCTATATACAGGAGTACCAGATCAATGTGGAGCAATATACAGGGTACCAGTACCAGATCAATGTGGAGCTATATACAGGCAGTACCAGATCAATGTGGAGCTATATACAGGAGTTCCAGATCAACGTGGAGCTATATACAGGGAGTACCAGATCAACGTGGAGCTATATACAGGAGTACCAGATCAACGTGGAGCTATATACAGGGAGTACCAGATCAACGTGGAGCTATATACAGGGAGTACCAGATCAACGTGGAGCTATATACAGGGGGTACCAGATCAACGTGGAGCAATATACAGGGAGTACCAGATCAACGTGGAGCTATATACAGGAGTACCAGATCAACGTGGAGCTATATACAGGGAGTACCAGATCAATGTGGAGCTATATACAGGGAGTACCAGATCAATGTGGAGCTATATACAGGAGTACCAGATCAATGTGGAATTATATACAGGGGGTACCAGATCAACGTGGAGCTATATACAGGAGTACCAGATCAATGTGGAGCAATATACAGGAGTACCAGTACCAGATCAATGTGGAGCTATATACATGGAGTACCAGATCAATGTGGAGCTATATACAGGCAGTACCAGATCAATGTGGAGCTATATACAGGCAGTACCAGTACCAGATCAATGTGGAGCTATATACAGGAGTACCAGATCAATGTGGAGCTATATACAGACAGTACCAGTACCAGATCAATGTGGAGCTATATACAGGAGTACCAGTACCAGATCAATGTGGAGCTATATACAGGATTACCAGTACCAGATCAATGTGGAGCTATATACAGGGAGTACCAGATCAATGTGGAGCTATATACAGGGAGTACCAGATCAATGTGGAGCTATATACAGGGAGTACCAGATCAACGTGGAGCTATATACAGGGAGTACCAGTACCAGGTCAATGTGGAGCTATATACAGGGAGTACCAGATCAATGTGTAGCTATATACAGGGAGTACCAGATCAATGTGGAGCTATATACAGGGAGTACCAGATCAATGTGGAATTATATACAGGGGGTACCAGATCAACGTGGAGCTATATACAGGGAGTACCAGATCAATGTGGAGCAATATACAGGGAGTACCAGTACCAGATCAATGTGGAGCTATATACATGGAGTACCAGATCAATGTGGAGCTATATACAGGCAGTACCAGATCAATGTGGAGCTATATACAGGGAGTACCAGTACCAGATCAATGTGGAGCTATATACAGGGAGTACCAGTACCAGATCAATGTGGAGCTATATACAGGCAGTACCAGTACCAGATCAATGTGGAGCTATATACAGGGAGTACCAGTACCAGATCAATGTGGAGCTATATACATGGAGTACCAGATCAATGTGGAGCTATATACAGGCAGTACCAGATCAATGTGGAGCTATATACAGGGAGTACCAGTACCAGATCAATGTGGAGCTATATACAGGCAGTACCAGATCAATGTGGAGCTATATACAGGGAGTACCAGATCAATGTGGAGCAATATACAGGGAGTACCAGTACCAGATCAATGTGGAGCTATATACAGGCAGTACCAGATCAATGTGGAGCTATATACAGGGAGTACCAGATCAACGTGGAGCTATATACAGGGAGTACCAGATCAACGTGGAGCTATATACAGGGAGTACCAGATCAACGTGGAGCTATATACAGGGAGTACCAGATCAACGTGAGCTATATACAGGGGAGTACCAGATCAATGTGGAGCTATATACAGGAGTACCAGTACCAGATCAATGTGGAGCTATATACAGGCAGTACCAGATCAATGTGGAGCTATATACAGGGAGTACCAGATCAATGTGGAGCTATATACAGGAGTACCAGATCAATGTGGAATTATATACAGGGGTACCAGATCAACGTGGAGCTATATACAGGGAGTACCAGATCAATGTTGAGCAATATACAGGGAGTACTAGTACCAGATCAATGTGGAGCTATATACATGGAGTACCAGATCAATGTGGAGCTATATACAGGCAGTACCAGATCAATGTGGAGCTATATACAGGGAGTACCAGTACCAGATCAATGTGGAGCTATATACAGGGAGTACCAGTACCAGATCAATGTGGAGCTATATACAGGCAGTACCAGTACCAGATCAATGTGGAGCTATATACAGGGAGTACCAGTACCAGATCAATGTGGAGCTATATACATGGAGTACCAGATCAATGTGGAGCTATATACAGGCAGTATCAGATCAACGTGGAGCTATATACAGGGAGTACCAGTACCAGGTCAATGTGGAGCTATATACAGGGAGTACCAGATCAATGTGTAGCTATATACAGGGAGTACCAGATCAATGTGGAGCTATATACAGGGAGTACCAGATCAATGTGGAATTATATACAGGGGGTACCAGATCAACGTGGAGCTATATACAGGGAGTACCAGATCAATGTGGAGCAATATACAGGGAGTACCAGTACCAGATCAATGTGGAGCTATATACATGGAGTACCAGATCAATGTGGAGCTATATACAGGCAGTACCAGATCAATGTGGAGCTATATACAGGGAGTACCAGTACCAGATCAATGTGGAGCTATATACAGGGAGTACCAGTACCAGATCAATGTGGAGCTATATACAGGCAGTACCAGTACCAGATCAATGTGGAGCTATATACAGGGAGTACCAGTACCAGATCAATGTGGAGCTATATACATGGAGTACCAGATCAATGTGGAGCTATATACAGGCAGTATCAGATCAATGTGGAGCTATATACAGGGAGTACCAGTACCAGATCAATGTGGAGCTATATACAGGCAGTACCAGATCAATGTGGAGCTATATACAGGGAGTACCAGATCAATGTGGAGCAATATACAGGGAGTACCAGTACCAGATCAATGTGGAGCTATATACAGGCAGTACCAGATCAATGTGGAGCTATATACAGGGAGTACCAGATCAACGTGGAGCTATATACAGGGAGTACCAGATCAACGTGGAGCTATATACAGGGAGTACCAGATCAACGTGGAGCTATATACAGGGGGTACCAGATCAACGTGGAGCTATATACAGGGAGTACCAGATCAACGTGGAGCTATATACAGGGAGTACCAGATCAACGTGGAGCTATATACAGGGAGTACCAGATCAATGTGGAGCTATATACAGGGAGTACCAGATCAATGTGGAATTATATACAGGGGGTACCAGATCAACGTGGAGCTATATACAGGGAGTACCAGATCAATGTTGAGCAATATACAGGGAGTACTAGTACCAGATCAATGTGGAGCTATATACATGGAGTACCAGATCAATGTGGAGCTATATACAGGCAGTACCAGATCAATGTGGAGCTATATACAGGGAGTACCAGTACCAGATCAATGTGGAGCTATATACAGGGAGTACCAGTACCAGATCAATGTGGAGCTATATACATGGAGTACCAGATCAATGTGGAGCTATATACAGGCAGTATCAGATCAATGTGGAGCTATATACAGGGAGTACCAGATCAACGTGGAGCTATATACAGGGGGTACCAGATCAACGTGGAGCTATATACAGGGAGTACCAGATCAACGTGGAGCTATATACAGGGAGTACCAGATCAATGTGGAGCTATATACAGAGAGTACCAGATCAATGTGGAATTATATACAGGGGGTACCAGATCAACGTGGAGCTATATACAGGGAGTACCAGATCAATGTGGAGCAATATACAGGGAGTACCAGTACCAGATCAATGTGGAGCTATATACATGGAGTACCAGATCAATGTGGAGCTATATACAGGCAGTACCAGATCAATGTGGAGCTATATACAGGGAGTACCAGTACCAGATCAATGTGGAGCTATATACAGGAGTACCAGTACCAGATCAATGTGGAGCTATATACAGGCAGTACCAGTACCAGATCAATGTGGAGCTATATACAGGGAGTACCAGTACCAGATCAATGTGGAGCTATATACATGGAGTACCAGATCAATGTGGAGCTATATACAGGCAGTATCAGATCAATGTGGAGCTATATACAGGGAGTACCAGTACCAGATCAATGTGGAGCTATATACAGGGAGTACCAGTACCAGATCAATGTGGAGCTATATACAGGCAGTACCAGTACCAGATCAATGTGGAGCTATATACAGGGAGTACCAGTACCAGATCAATGTGGAGCTATATAAAGGCAGTACCAGATCAATGTGGAGCTATAAACAGAGAGTACCAGTACCAGATCAATGTGGAGCTATATACAGGCAGTACCAGTACCAGATCAATGTGGAGCTATATACAGGGAGTACCAGATCAATGTGGAGCAATATACAGGGAGTACCAGTACCAGATCAATGTGGAGCTATATACAGGCAGTACCAGATCAATGTGGAGCTATATACAGGGAGTACCAGATCAACGTGGAGCTATATACAGGGAGTACCAGTACCATGTCAATGTGGAGCTATATACAGGGAGTACCAGATCAATGTGTAGCTATATACAGGGGGTACCAGATCAACGTGGAGCTATATACAGGGGGTACCAGTACCAGATCAATGTGGAGATATATACAGGGAGTACCAGATCAATGTGGAGCTATATACAGGCAGTACCAGATCTATGTGGAGCTATATACAGGGAGTACCAGTACCAGATCAATGTGGAGCTATATAAAGGCAGTACCAGATCAATGTGGAGCTATATACAGGGAGTACCAGATCAATGTGGAGTTATATACAGGGGGTACCAGATCAACGTGGAGCTATATACAGGGAGTACCACATCAATGTGGAGCAATATACAGGGAGTACCAGTACCAGATCAATGTGGAGCTATATACAGGCAGTACCAGATCAATGTGGAGCTATATACAGGCAGTACCAGATCAATGTGGAGCTATATACAGGGAGTACCAGATCAACGTGGAGCTATATACAGGGAGTACCAGATCAATGTGGAGTTATATACAGGGGGTACCAGATCAACGTGGAGCTATATACAGGGAGTACCAGATCAATGTGGAGCTATATACAGGGGGTACCAGATCAACGTGGAGCTATATACAGGGAGTACCAGATCAATGTGGAGCTATATACAGGGGGTACCAGATCAACGTGGAGCTATATACAGGGGGTACCAGATCAACGTGGAGCTATATACAGGGAGTACCAGATCAACGTGGAGCTATATACAGAGGGTACCAGATCAACGTGGAGCTATATACAGGGAGTACCAGATCAATGTGGAGCTATATACAGGGGGTACCAGATCAACGTGGAGCTATATACAGGGAGTACCAGATCAATGTGGAGCAAAATACAGGGAGTACCAGTACCAGATCAATGTGGAGCTATATACAGGCAGTACCAGATCAATGTGGAGCTATATACAGGGAGTACCAGATCAATGTGGAGCAATATACAGGGAGTACCAGTACCAGATCAATGTGGAGCTATATACAGGCAGTACCAGATCAATGTGGAGCTATATACAGGGAGTACCAGATCAACGTGGAGCTATATACAGGGAGTACCAGATCAATGTGGAATTATATACAGGGGGTACCAGATCGATGTGGAGCTATATACAGGGAGTACCAGATCAACGTGGAGCTATATACAGGGGGTACCAGATCAACGTGGAGCTATATACAGGGAGTACCAGATCAACATGGAGCTATATACAGGGGGTACCAGATCAACGTGGAGCTATATACAGGGAGTACCAGATCAATGTGGAGCTATATACAGGGGGTACCAGATCAACGTGGAGCTATATACAGGGGGTACCAGATCAACGTGGAGCTATATACAGGGAGTACCAGATCAACGTGGAGCTATATACAGGGGGTACCAGATCAACGTGGAGCTATATACATGGAGTACCAGATCAATGTGGAGCTATATACAGGGGGTACCAGATCAACGTGGAGCTATATACAGGGAGTACCAGATCAATGTGGAGCAATATACAGGGAGTACCAGTACCAGATCAATGTGGAGCTATATACAGGCAGTACCAGATCAATGTGGAGCTATATACAGGGAGTACCAGATCAATGTGGAGCAATATACAGGGAGTACCAGTACCAGATCAATGTGGACCTATATACAGGCAGTACCAGATCAATGTGGAGCTATATACAGGGAGTACCAGATCAACGTGGAGCTATATACAGGGAGTACCAGATCAATGTGGAATTATATACAGGGGGTACCAGATCAACGTGGAGCAATATACAGGGAGTACCAGTACCAGATCAATGTGGAGCTATATACAGGGAGTACCAGATCAATGTGGAGCTATATACAGGCAGTACCAGTACCAGATCAATGTGGAGCTATATAAAGGCAGTACCAGATCAATGTGGAGCTATATACAGGGAGTACCAGTACCAGATCAATGTGGAGCTATATACAGGCAGTACCAGTACCAGATCAATGTGGAGCTATATACAGGGAGTACCAGTACCAGATCAATGTGGAGCTATATACAGGGAGTACCAGATCACATGGAGCTATATACAGGGAGTACCTGATCAATGTGGAGCTATATACAGGGGGTACCAGATCAACGTGGAGCTATATACAGGGAATACCAGATCAATGTGGAGCAATATACAGGGAGTACCAGTACCAGATCAATGTGGAGCTATATAAAGGCAGTACCAGATCAATGTGGAGCTATATACAGGGAGTACCAGTACCAGATCAATGTGGAGCTATATACAGGCAGTACCAGTACCAGATCAATGTGGAGCTATATACAGGGAGTACCAGATCAATGTGGAGCTATATACAGACAGTACCAGTACCAGATCAATGTGGAGCTATATACAGGGAGTACCAGTCCCAGATCAATGTGGAGCTATATACAGGGAGTACCAGATCAATGTGGAGCTATATACAGGGAGTACCAGTACCAGGTCAATGTGGAGCTATATACAGGGAGTACCAGATCAATGTGGAGCTATATACAGGGGGTACCAGATCAACGTGGAGCTATATACAGGGGGTACTTGATCAATGTGGAACTATATACAGGGAGTACCAGATCAATGTTGAGCTATATACAGGGGGTACCAGATCAACGTGGAGCTATATACAGGGGGTACCAGATCAACGTGGAGCTATATACAGGGGGTACCAGATCAACGTGGAGCTATATACAGGGAGTACCAGATCAATGTGGAGCTATATACAGGGGGTACCAGATCAACGTGGAGCTATATACAGGGAGTACCACATCAATATGGAGCAATATACAGGGAGTACCAGTACCAGATCAATGTGGAGCTATATACAGGCAGTACCAGATCAATGTGGAGCTATATACAGGGAGTACCAGATCAATGTGGAGCAATATACAGGGAGTACCAGTACCAGATCAATGTGGAGCTATATACAGGCAGTACCAGATCAATGTGGAGCTATATACAGGGAGTACCAGATCAACGTGGAGCTATATACAGGGAGTACCAGATCAATGTGGAGCTATATACAGGGGTACCAGATCAACGTGGAGCTATATACAGGAGTACCAGATCAATGTGGAGCTATATACAGGGGGTACCAGATCAACGTGGAGCTATATACAGGGAGTACCAGATCAACGTGGAGCTATATACAGGGAGTACCAGATCAACGTGGAGCTATATACAGGGGGTACCAGATCAACGTGGAGCTATATACAGGGAGTACCAGATCAATGTGGAGCTATATACAGGGGGTACCAGATCAACGTGGAGCTATATACAGGGAGTACCAGATCAATGTGGAGCAATATACAGGGAGTACCAGTACCAGATCAATGTGGAGCTATATACAGGGAGTACCAGATCAATGTGGAGCAATATACAGGGAGTACCAGTACCAGATCAATGTGGAGCTATATACAGGCAGTACCAGATCAATGTGGAGCTATATACAGGGAGTACCAGATCAACGTGGAGCTATATACAGGGAGTACCAGATCAATGTGGAGTTATGTACAGGGGGTACCAGATCAACGTGGAGCTATATACAGGGAGTACCAGATCAATGTGGAGCTATATACAGGGGGTACCAGATCAACGTGGAGCTATATACAGGGGGTACCAGATCAACGTGGAGCTATATACAGGGAGTACCAGATCAACGTGGAGCTATATACAGGGGGTACCAGATCAACGTGGAGCTATATACAGGGAGTACCAGATCAATGTGGAGCTATATACAGGGGGTACCAGATCAACGTGGAGCTATATACAGGGAGTACCAGATCAATGTGGAGCAATATACAGGGAGTACCAGTACCAGATCAATGTGGAGCTATATACAGGCAGTACCAGATCAATGTGGAGCTATATACAGGGAGTACCAGATCAACGTGGAGCTATATACAGGGAGTACCAGATCAATGTGGAATTATATACAGGGGGTACCAGATCAACGTGGAGCTATATACAGGGAGTACCAGATCAATGTGGAATTATATACAGGGGGTACCAGATCAACATGGAGCTATATACAGGGAGTACCAGATCAATGTGGAGCTATATACAGGGAGTACCAGATCAATGTTGAGCTATATACAGGGGGTACCAGATCAACGTGGAGCTATATACAGGGGGTACCAGATCAACGTGGAGCTATATACAGGGAGTACCAGATCAATGTGGAGTTATGTACAGGGGGTACCAGATCAACGTGGAGCTATATACAGGGAGTACCAGATCAATGTGGAGCTATATACAGGGGGTACCAGATCAACGTGGAGCTATATACAGGGGGTACCAGATCAACGTGGAGCTATATACAGGGAGTACCAGATCAACGTGGAGCTATATACAGGGAGTACCAGATCAACGTGGAGCTATATACAGTGGGTACCAGATCAACGTGGAGCTATATACAGGGAGTACCAGATCAATGTGGAGCTATATACAGGGGGTACCAGATCAACGTGGAGCTATATACAGGGAGTACCAGATCAATGTGGAGCAATATACAGGGAGTACCAGTACCAGATCAATGTGGAGCTATATACAGGCAGTACCAGATCAATGTGGAGCTATATACAGGGAGTACCAGATCAACGTGGAGCTATATACAGGGAGTACCAGATCAATGTGGAATTATATACAGGGGGTACCAGATCAACGTGGAGCTATATACAGGGAGTACCAGATCAATGTGGAATTATATACAGAGGGTACCAGATCAACGTGGAGCTATATACAGGGAGTACCAGATCAATGTGGAGCTATATACAGGGAGTACCAGATCAATGTTGAGCTATATACAGGGGGTACCAGATCAACGTGGAGCTATATACAGGGGGTACCAGATCAACGTGGAGCTATATACAGGGGGTACCAGATCAACGTGGAGCTATATACAGGGAGTACCAGATCAACGTGGAGCTATATACAGGGGGTACCAGATCAACGTGGAGCTATATACAGGGAGTACCAGATCAATATGGAGCAATATACAGGGAGTACCAGTACCAGATCAATGTGGAGCTATATACAGGCAGTACCAGATCAAGGTGGAGCTATATACAGGGAGTACCAGATCAATGTGGAGCAATATACAGGGAGTACCAGTACCAGATAAATGTGGAGCTATATACAGGCAGTACCAGATCAATGTGGAGCTATATACAGGGAGTACCAGATCAATGTGGAGCAATATACAGGGAGTACCAGTACCAGATCAATGTGGAGCTATATACAGGGAGTACCAGATCAATGTGGAGCTATATACAGGCAGTACCAGTACCAGATCAACGTGGAGCTATATACAGGGAGTACCAGATCAATGTGGAGCTATATACAGGGGGTACCAGATCAACGTGGAGCTATATACAGGGAGTACCAGATCAATGTGGAGCAATATACAGGGAGTACCAGTACCAGATCAATGTGGAGCTATATACAGGCAGTACCAGATCAATGTGGAGCTATATACAGGGAGTACCAGATCAACGTGGAGCTATATACAGGGAGTACCAGATCAATGTGGAGCTATATACAGGGAGTACCAGATCAACGTGGAGCTATATACAGGGAGTACCAGATCAATGTGGAATTATATACAGGGGGTACCAGATCAACGTGGAGCTATATACAGGGAGTACCAGATCAATGTGGAGCTATATACAGGGAGTACCAGATCAATGTTGAGCTATATACAGGGGGTACCAGATCAACGTGGAGCTATATACAGGGGGTACCAGATCAACGTGGAGCTATATACAGGGGGTACCAGATCAACGTGGAGCTATATACAGGGAGTACCAGATCAACGTGGAGCTATATACAGGGGGTACCAGATCAACGTGGAGCTATATACAGGAGTACCAGATCAATATGGAGCAATATACAGGGAGTACCAGTACCAGATCAATGTGGAGCTATATACAGGCAGTACCAGATCAAGGTGGAGCTATATACAGGGAGTACCAGATCAATGTGGAGCAATATACAGGGAGTACCAGTACCAGATAAATGTGGAGCTATATACAGGCAGTACCAGATCAATGTGGAGCTATATACAGGGAGTACCAGATCAATGTGGAGCAATATACAGGGAGTACCAGTACCAGATCAATGTGGAGCTATATACAGGGAGTACCAGATCAATGTGGAGCTATATACAGGCAGTACCAGTACCAGATCAACGTGGAGCTATATACAGGAGTACCAGATCAACGTGGAGCTATATACAGGGGTACCAGATCAATGTGGAGCTATATACAGGGGGTACCAGATCAACGTGGAGCTATATACAGGAGTACCAGATCAATGTGGAGCAATATACAGGGAGTACCAGTACCAGATCAATGTGGAGCTATATACAGGCAGTACCAGATCAATGTGGAGCTATATACAGGGAGTACCAGATCAATGTGGAGCAATATACAGGGAGTACCAGTACCAGATCAATGTGGGGCTATATACAGGCAGTACCAGATCAATGTGGAGCTATATACAGGGAGTACCAGATCAACGTGGAGCTATATACAGGGAGTACCAGATCAATGTGGAGCAATATACAGGGAGTACCAGTACCAGATCAATGTGGAGCTATATACAGGGGGTACCAGATCAACGTGGAGCTATATACAGGGAGTACCAGATCAATGTGGAGCAATATACAGGGAGTACCAGTACCAGATCAATGTGGAGCTATATACAGGGAGTACCAGTACCAGATCAATGTGTAGCTATATACAGGGGGTACTAGATCAACATGGAGATATATACAGGGGGTACCAGATCAATGTGGAGCTATATACAGGGAGTACCAGATCAATGTTGAGCTATATACAGGGGGTACCAGATCAACGTGGAGCTATATACAGGGGGTACCAGATCAACGTGGAGCTATATACAGGGGGTACCAGATCAACGTGGAGCTATATACAGGGGGTACCAGATCAATGTGGAGCTATATACAGGGAGTACCAGATCAATGTGGAGCTATATACAGACAATACCAATACCAGATCAATGTGGAGCTATATACAGGGAGTACCAGATCAATGTGGAGCTATATACAGGCAGTACCAGTACCAGATCAATGTGGAGCTATATACAGGCAGTACCAGATCAATGTGGAGCTATATACAGGCAGTACCAGATCAATGTGGAGCTATATACAGGGAGTACCAGATCAACGTGGAGCTATATACAGGGAGTACCATTTCAATGTGGAATTATATACAGGGGGTACCAGATCAACGTGGAGCTATATACAGGGAGTACCAGATCAATGTGGAGCAATATACAGGGAGTACCAGTACCAGATCAATGTGGAGCTATATACAGGGAGTACCAGTACCAGATCAATGTGGAGCTATATACAGGGAGTACCAGTACCAGATCAATGTGGAGCTATATACAGGCAGTACCAGTACCAGATCAATGTGGAGCTATATACAGGGAGTACCAGTAACAGATCAATGTGGAGCTATATACCGGGAGTACCAGATCGACATGGAGCTATATACAGGGAGTACCTGATCAATGTGGAGCTATATACAGGGGGTACCAGATCAACGTGGAGCTATATACAGGGAGTACCAGATCAATGTGGAGCAATATATAGTGAGTACCAGTACCAGATCAATGTGGAGCTATATACAGGGAGTACCAGATCAATGTGGAGCTATATACAGGGAGTACCAGTACCAGATCAATGTGGAGCTATATAAAGGCAGTACCAGATCAATGTGGAGCTATATACAGGGAGTACCAGTACCAGATCAATGTGGAGCTATATACAGGCAGTACCAGTACCAGATCAATGTGGAGCTATATACAGGGAGTACCAGATCAATGTGGAGCTATATACAGGGAGTACCAGATCAATGTGGAGCAATATACAGGGAGTACCAGTACCAGATCAATGTGGAGCTATATACAGGCAGTACCAGATCAATGTGGAGCTATATACAGGCAGTACCAGATCAATGTAAACACTTATCTCCCTCACTAGCTTTAAACACCAACTGTCAGAGCATCTTACAGATTACTGCACCTGTACATAGCCCACCTATAATTTAGCCCAAACAACTACCTCTTTCCTAACTGTATTTAATTTATTTATTTATTTTGCTCCTTTGCACCCCATTATTTTTATTTCTACTTTGCACATTCTTCCATTGCAATACTACCATTCCAGTGTTTTAGCTATATTGTATTTACTTTGCCACCATGGGAGCTTTACCTCCCTTCTCACCTAATTTGCTCACATTGTATATAGACTTGTTTTTTTTTTTTTTTTTACTGTATCATTGACTGTATGTTTGTTTTACTCCATGTGTAACTCTGTGTCGTTGTATGTGTCGAACTGCTTTGCTTTATCTTGGCCAGGTCGCAATTGTAAATGAGAACTTGTTCTCAACTTGCTTACCTGGTTAAATAAAGGTGAAATAAAATAAAATAAAAATGTGGAGCTATATACAGGGAGTACCAGATCAATGTGGAGCTATATACAGGGAGTACCATTTCAATGTGGAATTATATACAGGGGGTACCAGATCAACGTGGAGCTATATACAGGGAGTACCAGATCAATGTGGAGCAATATACAGGGAGTACCAGTACCAGATCAATGTGGAGCTATATACAGGGAGTACCAGTACCAGATCAATGTGGAGCTATATACAGGGAGTACCAGTACCAGATCAATGTGGAGCTATATACAGGCAGTACCAGTACCAGATCAATGTGGAGCTATATACAGGGAGTACCAGTACCAGATCAATGTGGAGCTATATACAGGGAGTACCAGATCGACATGGAGCTATATACAGGGAGTACCTGATCAATGTGGAGCTATATACAGGGGGTACCAGATCAACGTGGAGCTATATACAGGGAGTACCAGATCAATGTGGAGCAATATATAGTGAGTACCAGTACCAGATCAATGTGGAGCTATATACAGGGAGTACCAGATCAATGTGGAGCTATATACAGGGAGTACCAGTACCAGATCAATGTGGAGCTATATAAAGGCAGTACCAGATGAATGTGGAGCTATATACAGGGAGTACCAGTACCAGATCAATGTGGAGCTATATACAGGCAGTACCAGTACCAGATCAATGTGGAGCTATATACAGGGAGTACCAGATCAATGTGGAGCTATATACAGACAGTACCAGTACCAGATCAATGTGGAGCTATATACAGGGAGTACCAGTACCAGATCAATGTGGAGCTATATACAGGGAGTACCAGATCAATGTGGAGCTATATACAGGGAGTACCAGATCAATGTGGAGCTATATACAGGGAGTACCAGATCAATGTGGAGCTATATACAGACAGTACCAGTACCAGATCAATGTGGAGCTACATACAGGGAGTACTTGATCAATGTGGAGCTATATACAGGAGTACCATTACCAGATCAATGTGGAGCTATATACAGGGAGTACCAGTACCAGGTCAATGTGGAGCTATATACAGGGGGTACCAGATCAACGTGGAGCTATATACAGGGGGTACCAGATCAACGTGGAGCTATATACAGGGGGTACCAGATCAACGTGGAGCTATATACAGGGGTACCAGATCAACGTGGAGCTATATACAGGGGGTACCAGATCAACGTGGAGCTATATACAGGGGGTACCAGATCAACGTGGAGCTATATACAGGGGGTACCAGATCAACGTGGAGCTATATACAGGGGGTACCAGATCAACGTGGAGCTATATACAGGGGGTACCAGATCAATGTGGAGCTATATACAGGGAGTACCAGATCAACGTGGAGCTATATACAGGGAGTACCAGATCAATGTGGAGCTATATACAGGGAGTACCAGATCAACGTGGAGCAATATACGGGGGGTACCAGATCAACGTGGAGCTATATACAGGGAGTACCAGATCAACGTGGAGCTATATACAGGGAGTACCAGATCAACGTGGAGCTATATACAGGGAGTACCAGATCAATGTGGAGCTATATACAGGGAGTACCAGATCAATGTGGAGCTATATACAGGCAGTACCAGATCAATGTGGAGCTATATACAGGGAGTACCAGTACCAGATCAACGTGGAGCTATATACAGGCAGTACCAGATCAATGTGGAGCTATATACAGGGAGTACCAGATCAATGTGGAGCAATATACAGGGAGTACCAGTACCAGATCAATGTGGAGCTATATACAGGCAGTACCAGATCAATGTGGAGCTATATACAGGGAGTACCAGATCAATGTGGAGTGATATACAGGGAGTACCAGATCAATGTGGAGCTATATACAGGGAGTACCAGATCAATGTGGAGCTATATACAGGGAGTACCAGAAAAATGTGGAGCAATATACAGGGAGTACCAGTACCAGATCAATGTGGAGCTATATAAAGGCAGTACCAGATCAATGTGGAGCTATATACAGGGAGTACCAGTACCAGATCAATGTGGAGCAATATACAGGGAGTACCAGTAACAGATCAATGTGGAGCTATATACAGGCAGTACCAGTACCAGATTAATGTGGAGCTATATACAGGGAGTACCTGTACCAGATCAATGTGGAGCTATATACAGGGAGTACCAGATCGACATGGAGCTATATACAGGGAGTACCAGTATCAGATCGACGTGGAGCTATATACAGGGAGTACCAGTACCAGATCAATGTGGAGCTATATACAGGGAGTACCAGATCAATGTGGAGCTATATACAGGGAGTACCAGATCAATGTGGAGCTATATACAGGGAGTACCAGATCAATGTGGAGCTATATACAGGGAGTACCAGTACCAGATCGACGTGGAGCTATATACAGGGAGTACCAGATCAATGTGGAGCTATATACAGGGAGTACCAGATCAATGTGGAGCTATATACAGACAGTACCGGTACCAGATCAATGTGGAGCTATATACAGGGAGTACTTGATCAATGTGGAGCTATATACAGGGAGTACCATTACCAGATCAATGTGGAGCTATATACAGGGAGTACCAGATCAATGTGGAGCTATATACAGGGAGTACCAGATCAATGTGGAGCTATATACAGGCAGTACCAGATCAATGTGGAGCTATATACAGGGAGTACCAGTACCAGATCAATGTGGAGCTATATACAGGCAGTACCAGATCAATGTGGAGCTATATACAGGGAGTACCAGATCAATGTGGAGCAATATACAGGGAGTACCAGTACCAGATCAATGTGGAGCTATATACAGGCAGTACCAGATCAATGTGGAGCTATATACAGGGAGTACCAGATCAATGTGGAGTGATATACAGGGAGTACCAGATCAATGTGGAGCTATATACAGGGAGTACCAGATCAATGTGGAGCTATATACAGGGAGTACCAGATAAATGTGGAGCAATATACAGGGAGTACCAGTACCAGATCAATGTGGAGCTATATAAAGGCAGTACCAGATCAATGTGGAGCTATATACAGGGAGTACCAGTACCAGATCAATGTGGAGCTATATACAGGGAGTACCAGTAACATATCAATGTGGAGCTATATACAGGGAGTACCAGATAAATGTGGAGCAATATACAGGGAGTACCAGTACCAGATCAATGTGGAGCTATATAAAGGCAGTACCAGATCAATGTGGAGCTATATACAGGGAGTACCAGTAACAGATCAATGTGGAGCTATATACAGGGAGTATCAGTAACAGATCAATGTGGAGCTATATACAGGCAGTACCAGTACCAGATCAATGTGGAGCTATATACAGGGAGTACCAGTACCAGATCAATGTGGAGCTATATACAGGCAGTACCAGATCAATGTGGAGCTATATACAGGGAGTACCAGATCAACGTGGAGCTATATACAGGGAGTACCAGATCAATGTGGAGCTATATACAGGGAGTACCAGATCAATGTGGAGCTATATACAGACAATACCAGTACCAGATCAATGTGAAGCTATATACAGGGAGTACTTGATCAATGTGGATCTATATACAGGGAGTACCATTACCAGATCAATGTGGAGCTATATACAGGGAGTACCAGTACCAGATCAATGTGGAGCTATATACAGGGGGTACCAGATCAACATGGAGCTATATACAGGGAGTACCAGATCAATGTGGAGCTATATACAGGGAGGACCAGATCAATGTGGAGCAATATACAGGGAGTACCAGTACCAGATCAATGTGCAGCTATATACAGGCAGTACCAGATCAATGTGGAGCTATATACAGGGAGTACCAGATCAACGTGGAGCTATATACAGGGAGTACCAGATCAATGTGGAGCAATATACAGGGAGTACCAGTACCAGATCAATGTGGAGCTATATACAGGGAGTACCAGATCAATGTGGAGCTATATACAGGCAGTACCAGATCAATGTGGAGCTATATACAGGGAGTACCAGTACCAGATCAATGTGGAGCTATATAAAGGCAGTACCAGATCAATGTGGAACTATATACAGGGAGAACCAGTAACAGATCAATGTGGAGCTATATACAGGGAGTACCAGTACCAGATCAATGTGGAGCTATATACAGGCAGTACCAGTACCAGATCAATGTGGAGCTATATACAGGGAGTACCAGTACCAGATCAATGTGGAGCTATATACAGGGAGTACCAGATCGACATGGAGCTATATACAGGGAGTACCAGTACCAGATCGACGTGGAGCTATATACAGGGAGTACCAGATCAATGTGGAGCTATATACAGGGAGTACCAGATCAATGTGGAGCTATATACAGACAGTACCGGTACCAGATCAATGTGGAGCTATATACAGGGAGTACTTGATCAATGTGGAGCTATATACAGGGAGGTACCAGATCAATGTGGAGCTATATACAGGGGGTACCAGATCAATGTGGAGCTATATACAGGGAGTACCAGATCAATGTGGAGCTATATACAGGCAGTACCAGATCAATGTGGAGCTATATACAGGGAGTACCAGTACCAGATCAATGTGGAGCTATATACAGGCAGTACCAGATCAATGTGGAGCTATATACAGGGAGTACCAGATCAATGTGGAGCAATATACAGGGAGTACCAGTACCAGATCAATGTGGAGCTATATACAGGCAGTACCAGATCAATGTGGAGCTATATACAGGGAGTACCAGATCAATGTGGAGTGATATACAGGGAGTACCAGATCAATGTGGAGCTATATACAGGGAGTACCAGATCAATGTGGAGCTATATACAGGGAGTACCAGAAAAATGTGGAGCAATATACAGGGAGTACCAGTACCAGATCAATGTGGAGCTATATAAAGGCAGTACCAGATCAATGTGGAGCTATATACAGGGAGTACCAGTACCAGATCAATGTGGAGCTATATACAGGGAGTACCAGTAACAGATCAATGTGGAGCTATATACAGGCAGTACCAGTACCAGATCAATGTGGAGCTATATACAGGGAGTACCAGTACCAGATCAATGTGGAGCTATATACAGGGAGTACCAGATCGACATGGAGCTATATACAGGGAGTACCAGTATCAGATCGACGTGGAGCTATATACAGGGAGTACCAGTACCAGATCAATGTGGAGCTATATACAGGGAGTACCAGTACCAGATCAATGTGGAGCTATATACAGGCAGTACCAGATCAATGTGGAGCTATATACAGGGAGTACCAGATCAATGTGGAGTGATATACAGGGAGTACCAGATCAATGTGGAGCTATATACAGGGAGTACCAGATCAATGTGGAGCTATATACAGGAGTACCAGATAAATGTGGAGCTATATACAGGGTACCAGTACCAGATCAATGTGGAGCTATATAAAGGCAGTACCAGATCAATGTGGAGCTATATACAGGGAGTACCAGTACCAGATCAATGTGGAGCTATATACAGGGAGTACCAGTAACATATCAATGTGGAGCTATATACAGGGAGTACCAGATAAATGTGGAGCTATACAGGAGTACCAGTACCAGATCAATGTGGAGCTATATAAAGGCAGTACCAGATCAATGTGGAGCTATATACAGGGAGTACCAGTAACAGATCAATGTGGAGCTATATACAGGGAGTATCAGTAACAGATCAATGTGGAGCTATATACAGGCAGTACCAGTACCAGATCAATGTGGAGCTATATACAGGGAGTACCAGTACCAGATCAATGTGGAGCTATATACAGGCAGTACCAGATCAATGTGGAGCTATATACAGGGAGTACCAGATCAACGTGGAGCTATATACAGGGAGTACCAGATCAATGTGGAGCTATATACAGGAGTACCAGATCAATGTGGAGCTATATACAGACAATACCAGTACCAGATCAATGTGAAGCTATATACAGGGAGTACTTGATCAATGTGGATCTATATACAGGGAGTACCATTACCAGATCAATGTGGAGCTATATACAGGGAGTACCAGTACCAGATCAATGTGGAGCTATATACAGGGGGTACCAGATCAACATGGAGCTATATACAGGGAGTACCAGATCAATGTGGAGCTATATACAGGGAGGACCAGATCAATGTGGAGCAATATACAGGGAGTACCAGTACCAGATCAATGTGCAGCTATATACAGGCAGTACCAGATCAATGTGGAGCTATATACAGGGAGTACCAGATCAACGTGGAGCTATATACAGGGAGTACCAGATCAATGTGGAGCAATATACAGGGAGTACCAGTACCAGATCAATGTGGAGCTATATACAGGGAGAACCAGTAACAGATCAATGTGGAGCTATATACAGGGAGTACCAGTACCAGATCAATGTGGAGCTATATACAGGCAGTACCAGTACCAGATCAATGTGGAGCTATATAAAGGCAGTACCAGATCAATGTGGAACTATATACAGGGAGAACCAGTAACAGATCAATGTGGAGCTATATACAGGGAGTACCAGTACCAGATCAATGTGGAGCTATATACAGGCAGTACCAGTACCAGATCAATGTGGAGCTATATACAGGGAGTACCAGTACCAGATCAATGTGGAGCTATATACAGGGAGTACCAGATCGACATGGAGCTATATACAGGGAGTACCAGTACCAGATCGACGTGGAGCTATATACAGGGAGTACCAGATCAATGTGGAGCTATATACAGGGAGTACCAGATCAATGTGGAGCTATATACAGACAGTACCGGTACCAGATCAATGTGGAGCTATATACAGGGAGTAATTGATCAATGTGGAGCTATATACAGGGAGTACCATTACCAGATCAATGTGGAGCTATATACAGGGAGTACCAGATCAATGTGGAGCTATATACAGGGAGTACCAGATCAATGTGGAGCTATATACAGGCAGTACCAGATCAATGTGGAGCTATATACAGGGAGTACCAGTACCAGATCAATGTGGAGCTATATACAGGCAGTACCAGATCAATGTGGAGCTATATACAGGGAGTACCAGATCAATGTGGAGCAATATACAGGGAGTACCAGTACCAGATCAATGTGGAGCTATATACAGGCAGTACCAGATCAATGTGGAGCTATATACAGGGAGTACCAGATCAATGTGGAGTGATATACAGGGAGTACCAGATCAATGTGGAGCTATATACAGGGAGTACCAGATCAATGTGGAGCTATATACAGGGAGTACCAGAAAAATGTGGAGCAATATACAGGGAGTACCAGTACCAGATCAATGTGGAGCTATATAAAGGCAGTACCAGATCAATGTGGAGCTATATACAGGGAGTACCAGTACCAGATCAATGTGGAGCTATATACAGGGAGTACCAGTAACAGATCAATGTGGAGCTATATACAGGCAGTACCAGTACCAGATCAATGTGAGCTAGCTAGTAGATCAGTGGAGCTATATACCAGTACCAGATCAATGTGGAGCTATATACAGGGAGTACCAGATCGATGTGGAGCTATATACAGGGAGTACCAGTACCAGATCAATGTGGAGCTATATACAGGGAGTACCAGATCAATGTGGAGCTATATACAGGGAGTACCAGATCAATGTGGAGCTATATACAGGGAGTACCAGATCAATGTGGAGCTATATACAGACAATACCAGTACCAGATCAATGTGGAGCTATATACAGGGAGTACCATTACCAGATCAATGTGGAGCTATATACAGGGAGTACCATTACCAGATCAATGTGGAGCTATATACAGGGAGTACCAGTACCAGATCAATGTGGAGCTATATACAGGGGGTACCAGATCAACGTGGAGCTATATACAGGGAGTACCAGATCAACGTGGAGCTATATACAGGGGGTACCAGATCAACGTGGAGCTATATACAGGGGGTACCAGATCAATGTGGAGCTATATACAGGAGTACCATTACCAGATCAATGTGGAGCTATATACAGGAGTACCAGTACCAGATCAATGTGGAGCTATATACAGGGGGTACCAGATCAACGTGGAGCTATATACAGGGAGAACCAGATCAACGTGGAGCTATATACAGGAGTACCAGATCAACGTGGAGCTATATACAGGAGTACCAGATCAACGTGGAGCTATATACAGGGTACCAGTACCAGATCAACGTGGAGCTATATACAGGGAGTACCAGATCAATGTGGAGCTATATACAGGAGTACCAGTACCAGATCAATGTGGAGCTATATACAGGGAGTACCAGATCAATGTGGAGCATATATACAGGGAGTAGCCAGTACCAGATCAATGTGGAGCTATATACAGGGAGGACCAGATCAATGTGGAGCTATATACAGGAGTACCAGTACCAGATCAATGTGCAGCTATATACAGGCAGTACCAGATCAATGTGGAGCTATATACAGGGAGTACCAGATCAACGTGGAGCTATATACAGGGAGTACCAGATCAATGTGGAGCTATATACAGGGGTACCAGATCAACGTGGAGCTATATACAGGGGTACCAGATCAATGTGGAGCTATATACAGGCAGTACCAGATCAATGTGGAGCTATATACAGGAGTACCAGTACCAGATCAATGTGGAGCTATATAAAGGCAGTACCAGATCAATGTGGAGCTATATACAGGAGTACCAGTAACAGATCAATGTGGAGCTATATACAGGCAGTACCAGTACCAGATCAATGTGGAGCTATATACAGGAGTACCAGTACCAGATCAATGTGGAGCTATATACAGGGAGTACCAGATCAATGTGGAGCTATATACAGGGAGTACCAGTACCAGATCAATGTGGAGCTATATACAGGGAGTACCAGTACCAGATCAATGTGGAGCTATATACAGGGAGTACCAGATCAATGTGGAGCTATATACAGGGAGTACCAGATCAATGTGGAGCTATATACAGGGAGTACCAGATCAATGTGGAGCTATATACAGACAATACCAGTACCAGATCAATGTGGAGCTATATACAGGGAGTACTTGATCAATGTGGAGCTATATACAGGGAGTACCAGTACCAGATCAATGTGGAGCTATATACAGGGAGTACCAGTACCAGATCAATGTGGAGCTATATACAGGGGGTACCAGATCAACGTGGAGCTATATACAGGGAGTACCAGATCAATGTGGAGCTATATACAGGGGGTACCAGATCAACGTGGAGCTATATACAGGGAGTACCAGATCAATGTGGAGCTATATACAGGAGTACCATTACCAGATCAATGTGGAGCTATATACAGGGAGTACCAGTACCAGATCAATGTGGAGCTATATACAGGGGGTACCAGATCAACGTGGAGCTATATACAGGGAGAACCAGATCAACGTGGAGCTATATACAGGGGGTACCAGATCAACGTGGAGCTATATACAGGGAGTACCAGATCAACGTGGAGCTATATACAGGGGGTACCAGATCAACGTGGAGCTATATACAGGGAGTACCAGATCAATGTGGAGCTATATACAGGGGGTACCAGATCAACATGGAGCTATATACAGGAGTACCAGATCAATGTGGAGCTATATACAGGAGATCAATGAAGTACCAGTACCAGATCAATGTGGAGCTATATACAGGCAGTACCAGATCAATGTGGAGCTATATACAGGGAGGACCAGATCAATGTGGAGCAATATACAGGGAGTACCAGTACCAGATCAATGTGCAGCTATATACAGGCAGTACCAGATCAATGTGGAGCTATATACAGGGAGTACCAGATCAACGTGGAGCTATATACAGGGAGTACCAGATCAATGTGGAGCTATATAAAGTACCAGATCAACGTGGAGCTATATACACCAGTACCAGATCAATGTGGAGCAATATACAGGGAGTACCAGTACCAGATCAATGTGGAGCTATATACAGGGAGTACCAGTACCAGATCAATGTGGAGCTATATGGAGTACCAGTACCAGATCAATGTGGAGCCAGTACCAGATCAATGTGGAGCTATATACAGGGAGTACCAGATCAATGTGGAGCTATATACAGGGTACCAGTACCAGATCAATGTGGAGCTATATAGTACCAGATCAATGTGGAGCTATATACAGTACAACCAGTACCAGATCAATATGAAGCTATATACAGGGAGTACTTGATCAATGTGGAGCTATATACAGGGGTACCAGATCAACGTGGAGCTATATACAGGGAGTACCAGATCAATGTGGAGCTATATAGTACAGATCAATGTGGAGCTATATACCAGTACCAGATCAACGTGGAGCTATATACAGGGGGTACCAGATCAATGTGGAGCTATATACAGGGAGTACCAGATCAATGTGGAGCAATATACAGGGAGTACCAGTACCAGATCAATGTGGAGCTATATACAGGCAGTACCAGATCAATGTGGAGCTATATACAGGGAGTACCAGATCAATGTGGAGCAATATACAGGAGTACCAGTACCAGATCAATGTGCAGCTATATACAGGCAGTACCAGATCAATGTGGAGCTATATACAGGCAGTACCAGATCAATGTGGAGCTATATACAGGCAGTACCAGTACCAGATCAATGTGGAGCTATATAAAGGCAGTACCAGATCAATGTGGAGCTATATACAGGAGTACCAGTAACAGATCAATGTGGAGCTATATACAGGCAGTACCAGTACCAGATCAATGTGGAGCTATATACAGGAGTACCAGTACCAGATCAATGTGGAGCTATATACAGGGAGTACCAGATCGACATGGAGCTATATACAGGGAGACCAGTACCAGATCAATGTGGAGCTATATACAGGGAGTACCAGTACCAGATCAATGTGGAGCTATATACAGGAGTACCAGATTAATGTGGAGCTATATACAGGGAGTACCAGATCAATGTGGAGCTATATACAGACAGTACCAGTACCAGATCAATGTGGAGCTATATACAGGAGTACCTTGATCAATGTGGAGCTATATACAGGGAGTACCATTACCAGATCAATGTGGAGCTATATACAGGAGTACCAGTACCAGATCAATGTGGAGCTATATACAGGGGTACCAGATCAACGTGGAGCTATATACAGGAGTACCAGATCAACGTGGAGCTATATACAGGGGGTACCAGATCAACGTGGAGCTATATACAGGGAGTACTTGATCAATGTGGAGCTATATACAGGGAGTACCATTACCAGATCAATGTGGAGCTATATACAGGGAGTACCAGTACCAGATCAATGTGGAGCTATATACAGGGGGTACCAGATCAACGTGGAGCTATATACAGGAGAACCAGATCAACGATGAGCTATATACAGGGGGTACCAGATCAACGTGGAGCTATATACAGGGAGTACCAGATCAACGTGGAGCTATATACAGGGGGTACCAGATCAACGTGGAGCTATATACAGGGAGTACCAGATCAATGTGGAGCTATATACAGGGGGTACCAGATCAACGTGGAGCTATATACAGGGAGTACCAGATCGATGTGGAGCAATATACAGGGAGTACCAGTACCAGATCAATGTGGAGCTATATACAGGCAGTACCAGATCAATGTGGAGCTATATACAGGGAGGACCAGATCAATGTGGAGCAATATACAGGGAGTACCAGTACCAGATCAATGTGCAGCTATATACAGGCAGTACCAGATCAATGTGGAGCTATATACAGGGAGTACCAGATCAACGTGGAGCTATATACAGGGAGTACCAGATCAATGTGGAGCTAAATACAGGGGGTACCAGATCAACGTGGAGCTATATACAGGGAGTACCAGATCAATGTGGAGCAATATACAGGGAGTACCAGTACCAGATCAATGTGGAGCTATATACAGGGAGTACCAGATCGACATGGAGCTATATACAGGGAGTACCAGTACCAGATCGACGTGGAGCTATATACAGGGAGTACTAGTACCAGATCAATGTGGAGCTATATACAGGGAGTACCAGATCAATGTGGAGCTATATACAGGGAGTACCAGATCAATGTGGAGCTATATACAGGGAGTACCAGATCAATGTGGAGCTATATACAGACAATACCAGTACCAGATCAATGTGGAGCTATATACAGGGAGTACTTGATCAATGTGGAGCTATATACAGGGAGTACCAGATCAATGTGGAGCTATATTTTTTTTATTTTTTTATTTTTATTTTCACCTTTATTTAACCAGGTAAGCAAGTTGAGAACAAGTTCTCATTTACAATTGCGACCTGGCCAAGATAAAGCAAAGCAGTTCGACACATACAACGACACAGAGTTACACATGGAGTAAAACAAACATACAGTCAATAATACAGTAAAAAAAAAACAAGTCTATATACAATGTGAGCAAATTAGGTGAGAAGGGAGGTAAAGGCAAAAAAGGCCATGGTGGCAAAGTAAATACAATATAGCAAGTAAAACACTGGAATGGTAGTATTGCAATGGAAGAATGTGCAAAGTAGAAATAAAAATAATGGGGTGCAAAGGAGCAAAATAAATAAATAAATTAAATACAGTTAGGAAAGAGGTAGTTGTTTGGGCTAAATTATAGGTGGGCTATGTACAGGTGCAGTAATCTGTAAGATGCTCTGACAGTTGGTGTTTAAAGCTAGTGAGGGAGATAAGTGTTTCCAATTTAAGAGATTTTTGTAGTTCGTTCCAGTCATTGGCAGCAGAGAACTGGAAGGAGAGGCGGCCAAAGAAAGAATTGGTTTTGGGGTGACTAGAGAGATATACCTGCTGGAGCGTGTGCTACAGGTGGGAGATGCTATGGTGACCAGCGAGCTGAGATAAGGGGGGACTTTACCTAGCAGGGTCTTGTAGATGACATGGAGCCAGTGGGTTTGGCGTAGAGTATGAAGCGAGGGCCAGCCAACGAGAGCGTACAGGTCGCAATGGTGGGTAGTATATGGGGCTTTGGTGACAAAACGGATAGCACTGTGATAGACTGCATCCAATTTGTTGAGTAGGGTATTGGAGGCTATTTTGTAAATGACATCGCCAAAGTCGAGGATTGGTAGGATGGTCAATTTTACAAGGGTATGTTTGGCAGCATGAGTGAAGGATGCTTTGTTGCGAAATAGGAAGCCAATTCTAGATTTAACTTTGGATTGGAGATGTTTGATATGGGTCTGGAAGGAGAGTTTACAGTCTAACCAGACACCTAAGTATTTGTAGTTGTCCACGTATTCTAAGTCAGAGCCGTCCAGAGTAGTGATGTTGGACAGGCGGGTAGGTGCAGGTAGCGATCGGTTGAAGAGCATGCATTTAGTTTTACTTGTATTTAAGAGCAATTGAGGCCACGGAAGGAGAGTTGTATGGCATTGAAGCTTGCCTGGAGGGTTGTTAACACAGTGTCCAAAGAAGGGCCGGAAGTATACAGTATGGTGTACAGGATGGTGTCAGAGACTCACCAGCAGCAAGAGCAACATCATTGATGTATACAGAGAAGAGAGTCGGTCCAAGAATTGAACCCTGTGGCACCCCCATAGAGACTGCCAGAGGTCCGGACAGCAGACCCTCCGATTTGACACACTGAACTCTATCAGAGAAGTAGTTGGTGAACCAGGCGAGGCAATCATTTGAGAAACCAAGGCTGTCGAGTCTGCCGATAAGGATGTGGTGGTTGACAGAGTCGAAAGCCTTGGCCAGATCAATGAATACGGCTGCACAGTAATGTTTCTTATCGATGGCGGTTAAGATATCGTTTAGGACCTTGAGCGTGGCTGAGGTGCACCCATGACCAGCTCTGAAACCAGATTGCATAGCAGAGAAGGTATGGTGAGATTCGAAATGGTCGGTAATCTGTTTGTTGACTTGGCTTTCGAAGACCTTAGAAAGGCATGGTAGGATAGATATAGGTCTGTAGCAGTTTGGGTCAAGAGTGTCCCCCCTTGAAGAGGGGGATGACCGCAGCTGCTTTCCAATCTTTGGGAATCTCAGATGACAAGAAAGAGAGGTTGAACAGGCTAGTAATAGGGGTGGCAACAATTTCGGCAGATAATTTTAGAAAGAAAGGGTCCAGATTGTCTAGCCCGGCTGATTTGTAGGGGTCCAGATTTTTCAGCTCTTTCAGAACTTCAGCTGAATGGATTTGGGAGAAGGAGAAATGGGGAAGGCTTGGGCGAGTTGCTGTTGGGGGTGCAGTGCTGTTGACCGGGTAGGAGTTGCCAGGTGGAAAGCATGGCCAGCCGTAGAAAAATGCTTATTGAAATTCTCAATTATGGTGGATTTATCAGTGGTGACAGTGTTTCCTATCTTCAGTGCAGTGGGCAGCTGGGAGGAGGTGTTCTTATTCTCCATGGACTTTACAGTGTCCCAGAACTTTTTAGAGTTAGTGTTGCAGGAAGCAAATTTCTGCTTGAAAAAGCTAGCCTTGGCTTTTCTAACTGCCTGTGTATAACGGTTTCTAGCTTCCCTGAACAGCTGCATATCACGGGGCTGTTCGATGCTAATGCAGAACGCCATAGGATGTTTTTGTGTTGGTTAAGGGCAGTCAGGTCTGGGGAGAACCAAGGGCTATATCTGTTCCTGGTTCTAATTTTCTTGAATGGGGCATGTTTATTTAAGATTGTTAGGAAGGCATTTTTAAAAATATCCAGGCATCCTCTACTGACGGGATGAGATCAATATCCTTCCAGGACACCCCGGCCAGGTCGATTAGAAAGGCCTGCTCGCTGAAGTGTTTCAGGGAGCGTTTTACAGTGATGAGTGGAGGTCGTTTGACCGCTGACCCATTACGGATGCAGGCAATGAGGCAGTGATCGCTGAGATCTTGGTTGAAGACAGCAGAGGTGTATTTAGAGGGGAAGTTGGTTAGGATGATATCTATGAGGGTGCCCGTGTTTAAGGCTTTGGGGGTACCTGGTAGGTTCATTGATAATTTGTGTGAGATTGAGGGCATCAAGTTTAGATTGTAGGATGGCTGGGGTGTTAAGCATGTTCCAGTTTAGGTCGCCTAGCAGCACGAGCTCTGAAGATAGATGGGGGCAATCAGTTCACATATGGTGTCCAGAGCACAGCTGGGAGCAGAGGGTGGTCTATAGCAGGCGGCAACGGTGAGAGACTTGTTTTTAGAGAGGTGGATTTTAAAAGTAGAAGTTCAAATTGTTTGGGTACAGACCTGGATAGTAGGACAGAACTCTGCAGGCTATCTTTGCAGTAGATTGCAACACCGCCCCTTTAGCAGTTCTATCTTGTCTGAAAATGTTGTAGTTTGGAATTAAAATTTCTGAATTTTTGGTGGTCTTCCTAAGCCAGGATTCAGACACAGCTAGAACATCCGGGTTGGCAGAGTGTGCTAAAGCAGTGAAAAGAACAAACTTAGGGAGGAGGCTTCTAATGTTAACATGCATGAAACCAAGGCTATTACGGTTACAGAAGTCATCAAAAGAGAGCGCCTGGGGAATAGGAGTGGAGCTAGGCACTGCAGGGCCTGGATTCACCTCTACATCGCCAGAGGAACATAGGAGGAGAAGAATAAGGGTACGGCTAAAAGCAATAAGAATTGGTCGTCTAGAACGCCTGGAACAGAGAGTAAAAGGAGGTTTCTGGGGGCGATAAAATAGCATCAAGGTATAATGTACAGACAAAGGTATGGTAGGATGTGAGTACAGTGGAGGTAAACCTAGGTATTGAGTGATGAAGAGAGAGATATTGTCTCTAGAAACATTGAAACCAGGAGATGTCATTGCATGTGTGGGTGGTGGAAATAATAAGTTGGATAAGGTATAGTGAGCAGGACTAGAGGCTCTGCAGTGAAATAAGCCAATAAACACTAACCAGAACAGCAATGGACAAGACATATTGACATTAAGGAGAGGCATCCTTAGTCGAGTGATCAAAAGGGTCCAGGGAGTGGAGAGGTTGGTTTGGGGGTCACGGCGATTTAGACAGCTAGCCAGGACATCGGTAGCAAGCTAGCATAGGATGGAGGTCTGTTGTTAGCCACCTCTTGCGTTCCGTCAATAGATTAGTGGAGTTCCGTGTTGTAGAGGGGATTAGTCCAAATCACACAACAACAAAAAAATAAAAACAATAGATATAGTTATAGAGGCCCAAGAAGAAACATGTTAATAATAAAAATAAATAAATTGTCCGATTGTCTATTCTGAGAGCATCCGGTAAGACAGCTAACGGTTAGCAGGCCGCAGATGGGCATTCAGGTAACGTCGCGACGGAGGAGCCAGCCGGATCTCCTTCGGGTAGATAACGCCGGCAGTCCAGTTGTGAGGCCCGGAGGGGCTCCGTGTAGGCAGTAAAACGGGTCCGGATAGGTGACTGCAGCCCAGGAGTGATTGACGGAGCTCAGGAGTGGTTGACGGAGCTCGCTAGCCCGGAGTAATTGATGTTTGCTCCGAATCGACGAAAGCAGATAGACACACGGATAGCAGCCAGCTAGCTGTGAGATCCGGGAGGAATGTCCAGAGAGCAGTTGAAATCCAGGGACATGGAGAGAAAAAAATCGGTCCGGTATGTTCCGTTCCGAGTCGCGCTGCGCTGCGCCGTACAAAACTGGCGATAGATTTTCGAGTTAAAGGATAGCTAATGACCACAAACCGTGGTTAGCTGAATACGAACGAGTTGCCAGTAAAGAAGCTAACTAGCTTCTGGCTAGCTTCTTGGAGGATTGCAGATTTGATTGCAGATTTGAGGTAAATAATACGTATTTATACATATCAATTGGTGAGGCAGGTTGCAGGAGAGTGTATTGAAGATGAGTTGATGGAAAATAAAAATAAAATGTATGTGAAAAAAAAGTTGTAAATATATATATATACACGACACGACAAGACGAGGACAAAAGACGTCTGAACTGCTATGCCATCTTGGAAACCAAGGATATATACAGGGAGTACCAGATCAATGTGGAGCTATATACAGACAATACCAGTACCAGATCAATGTGGAGCTATATACAGGGAGTACCAGTACCAGATCAATGTGGAGCTATATACAGGGGGTACCAGATCAACGTGGAGCTATATACAGGGAGTACCAGTACCAGATCAATGTGGAGCTATATACAGGCAGTACCAGATCAATGTGGAGCTATATACAGGGAGGACCAGATCAATGTGGAGCAATATACAGGGAGTACCAGTACCAGATCAATGTGCAGCTATATACAGGCAGTACCAGATCAATGTGGAGCTATATACAGGGAGTACCAGATCAACGTGGAGCTATATACAGGGGGTACCAGATCAACGTGGAGCTATATACAGGGAGTACCAGATCAATGTGGAGCAATATACAGGGAGTACCAGTACCAGATCAATGTGGAGCTATATACAGGGAGTACCAGATCAATGTGGAGCTATATACAGGCAGTACCAGATCAATGTGGAGCTATATACAGGGAGTACCAGTACCAGATCAATGTGGAGCTATATAAAGGCAGTACCAGATCAATGTGGAGCTATATACAGGGAGTACCAGTAACAGATCAATGTGGAGCTATATACAGGCAGTACCAGTACCAGATCAATGTGGAGCTATATACAGGGAGTACCAGTACCAGATCAATGTGGAGCTATATACAGGGAGTACCAGATCGACATGGAGCTATATACAGGGAGACCAGTACCAGATCGACGTGGAGCTATATACAGGGAGTACCAGTACCAGATCAATGTGGAGCTATATACAGGGAGTACCAGATTAATGTGGAGCTATATACAGGGAGTACCAGATCAATGTGGAGCTATATACAGACAATACCAGTACCAGATCAATGTGGAGCTATATACAGGGAGTACTTGATCAATGTGGAGCTATATACAGGGAGTACCATTACCAGATCAATGTGGAGCTATATACAGGGAGTACCAGTACCAGATCAATGTGGAGCTATATATAGGGGGTACCAGATCAACGTGGAGCTATATACAGGGAGTACCAGATCAACGTGGAGCTATATACAGGGGGTACCAGATCAACGTGGAGCTATATACAGGGAGTACTTGATCAATGTGGAGCTATATACAGGGAGTACCATTACCAGATCAATGTGGAGCTATATACAGGGAGTACCAGTACCAGATCAATGTGGAGCTATATACAGGGGGTACCAGATCAACGTGGAGCTATATACAGGGAGAACCAGATCAACGATGAGCTATATACAGGGGGTACCAGATCAACGTGGAGCTATATACAGGGAGTACCAGATCAACGTGGAGCTATATACAGGGGGTACCAGATCAACGTGGAGCTATATACAGGGAGTACCAGATCAATGTGGAGCTATATACAGGGGGTACCAGATCAACGTGGAGCTATATACAGGGAGTACCAGATCGATGTGGAGCAATATACAGGGAGTACCAGTACCAGATCAATGTGGAGCTATATACAGGCAGTACCAGATCAATGTGGAGCTATATACAGGGAGGACCAGATCAATGTGGAGCAATATACAGGGAGTACCAGTACCAGATCAATGTGCAGCTATATACAGGCAGTACCAGATCAATGTGGAGCTATATACAGGGAGTACCAGATCAACGTGGAGCTATATACAGGGAGTACCAGATCAATGTGGAGCTAAATACAGGGGGTACCAGATCAACGTGGAGCTATATACAGGGAGTACCAGATCAATGTGGAGCAATATACAGGGAGTACCAGTACCAGATCAATGTGGAGCTATATACAGGGAGTACCAGATCGACATGGAGCTATATACAGGGAGTACCAGTACCAGATCGACGTGGAGCTATATACAGGGAGTACTAGTACCAGATCAATGTGGAGCTATATACAGGGAGTACCAGATCAATGTGGAGCTATATACAGGGAGTACCAGATCAATGTGGAGCTATATACAGGGAGTACCAGATCAATGTGGAGCTATATACAGACAATACCAGTACCAGATCAATGTGGAGCTATATACAGGGAGTACTTGATCAATGTGGAGCTATATACAGGGAGTACCAGATCAATGTGGAGCTATATACAGGGAGTACCAGATCAATGTGGAGCTATATACAGACAATACCAGTACCAGATCAATGTGGAGCTATATACAGGGAGTACCAGTACCAGATCAATGTGGAGCTATATACAGGGGGTACCAGATCAACGTGGAGCTATATACAGGGAGTACCAGATCAACGTGGAGCTATATACAGGGGGTACCAGATCAACGTGGAGCTATATACAGGGGGTACCAGATCAACGTGGAGCTATATACAGGGGGTACCAGATCAACGTGGAGCTATATACAGGGAGTACCAGATCAATGTGGAGCTATATACAGGGGGTACCAGATCAACGTGGAGCTATATACAGGGAGTACCAGATCGATGTGGAGCAATATACAGGGAGTACCAGTACCAGATCAATGTGGAGCTATATACAGGCAGTACCAGATCAATGTGGAGCTATATACAGGGAGGACCAGATCAATGTGGAGCAATATACAGGGAGTACCAGTACCAGATCGACGTGGAGCTATATACAGGGAGTACCAGTACCAGATCAATGTGGAGCTATATACAGGCAGTACCAGATCAATGTGGAGCTATATACAGGGAGGACCAGATCAATGTGGAGCAATATACAGGGAGTACCAGTACCAGATCAATGTGCAGCTATATACAGGCAGTACCAGATCAATGTGGAGCTATATACAGGGAGTACCAGATCAATGTGGAGCTATATACAGGGAGTACCAGATCAATGTGGAGCTATATACAGGGGAGTACCAGATCAATGTGGAGCAATATACAGGGAGTACCAGATCAATGTGGAGCTATATACAGGCAGTACCAGATCAATGTGGAGCTATATACAGGGGTACCAGTACCAGATCAATGTGGAGCTATATACAGGCAGTACCAGATCAATGTGGAGCTATATACAGGGAGTACCAGATCAATGTGGAGCAATATACAGGGAGTACCAGTACCAGATCAACGTGGAGCTATATACAGGAGTACCAGATCAACGTGGAGCTATATACAGGGGTACCAGATCAATGTGGAGCTATATACAGGGAGTACCAGTACCAGATCAATGTGGAGCTATATACAGGCAGTACCAGATCAATGTGGAGCTATATACAGGAGGACCAGATCAATGTGGAGCAATATACAGGAGTACCAGTACCAGATGTGTGGAGCTATATACAGGAGTACCAGTACCAGATCAATGTGGAGCTATATACAGGGAGTACCAGATCAATGTGGAGCTATATACAGGGAGTACCAGATCAATGTGGAGCTATATACAGGGAGTACCAGATCAATGTGGAGCTATATACAGACAATACCAGTACCAGATCAATGTGAAGCTATATACAGGGAGTACTTGATCAATGTGGAGCTATATACAGGGGGTACCAGATCAACGTGGAGCTATATACAGGGGTACCAGATCAACGTGGAGCTATATACAGGGGGTACCAGATCAACGTGGAGCTATATACAGGGAGTACCAGATCAATGTGGAGCTATATACAGGGGGTACCAGATCAACGTGGAGCTATATACAGGGAGTACCAGATCAATGTGGAGCTATATACAGGGAGTACCAGTACCAGATCAATGTGGAGCTATATACAGGGAGTACCAGATCAATGTGGAGCTATATACAGGCAGTACCAGATCAATGTGGAGCTATATACAGGGAGTACCAGTACCAGATCAATGTGGAGCTATATAAAGGCAGTACCATATCAATGTGGAGCTATATACAGGGAGTACCAGGAACAGATCAATGTGGAGCTATATACAGGCAGTACTATTACCAGATCAATGTGGGGCTATATACAGGGAGTACCAGTACCAGATCAATGTGGAGCTATATACAGGGAGTACCAGATCGACATGGAGCTATATACAGGGAGTACCAGTACCAGATCGACGTGGAGCTATATACAGGGAGTACCAGTACCAGATCAATGTGCAGCTATATACAGGGAGTACCAGATCAATGTGGAGCTATATACAGGGAGTACCAGATCAATGTGGAGCTATATACAGGGAGTACCAGATCAATGTGGAGCTATATACAGGGAGTACTTGATCAATGTGGAGCTATATACAGGGAGTACCATTACCAGATCAATGTGGAGCTATATACAGGGAGTACCAGTACCAGATCAATGTGGAGCTATATACAGGGGGTACCAGATCAACGTGGAGCTATATACAGGGAGTACCAGATCAACGTGGAGCTATATACAGGGGGTACCAGATCAACGTGGAGCTATATACAGGGAGTACTTGATCAATGTGGAGCTATATACAGGGAGTACCATTATCAGATCAATGTGGAGCTATATACAGGGAGTACCAGATCAATGTGGAGCTATATACAGGGAGTACCAGATCAATGTGGAGCTATATACAGGGGGTACCAGATCAACATGGAGCTATATACAGGGAGTACCAGATCGATGTGGAGCAATATACAGGGAGTACCAGTACCAGATCAATGTGGAGCTATATACAGGCAGTACCAGATCAATGTGGAGCTATATACAGGGAGGACCAGATCAATGTGGAGCAATATACAGGGAGTACCAGTACCAGATCAATGTGCAGCTATATACAGGCAGTACCAGATCAATGTGAAGCTATATACAGGGAGTACCAGATCAACGTGGAGCTATATACAGGGAGTACCAGATCAATGTGGAGCTATATACAGGGAGTACCAGATCAATGTGGAGCTATATACAGGGAGTACCAGTACCAGATCAATGTGGAGCTATATAAAGGCAGTACCAGATCAATGTGGAGCTATATACAGGGAGTACCAGTAACAGATCAATGTGGAGCTATATACAGGGAGTACCAGATAAATGTGGAGCAATATACAGGGAGTACCAGTACCAGATCAATGTGGAGCTATATAAAGGCAGTACCAGATCAATGTGGAGCTATATACAGGAGTACCAGTACCAGATCAATGTGGAGCTATATACAGGGAGTACCAGTACCAGATCAATGTGAAGCTATATACAGGCAGTACCAGTACCAGATGAATGTGGAGCTATATACAGGGAGCACCAGTACCAGATCAATGTGGAGCTATATACAGGGAGTACCAGATCGGCATGGAGCTATATACAGGGGGTACCAGATCAATGTGGAGCTATATACAGGGAGTACCAGATCAATGTGGAGCTATTTACAGGGGGTACCAGATCAACGTGTAGCTATATACAGGGAGTACCAGATCAATGTGGAGCTATATACAGGGGGTACCAGATCAACGTGGAGCTATATACAGGGAGTACCAGATCAACGTGGAGCTATATACAGGGGGTACCAGATCAACGTGGAGCTATATACAGGGAGTACCAGATCAACGTGGAGCTATATACAGGGGGTACCAGATCAACGTGGAGCTATATACAGGGAGTACCAGATCAATGTGGAGCTATATACAGGGGGTACCAGATCAACGTGGAGCTATATACAGGGAGTACCAGATCAATGTGGAGCAATATACAGGGAGTACCAGTACCAGATCAATGTGGAGCTATATACAGGGAGTACCAGATCAATGTGGAGCTATATACAGGGAGTACCAGATCAATATGGAGCAATATACAGGGAGTACCAGTACCAGATCAATGTGGAGCTATATACAGGCAGTACCAGATCAATGTGGAGCTATATACAGGGAGTTCCAGATCAACGTGGAGCTATATACAGGGAGTACCATATCAATGTGGAATTATATACAGGGGGTACCAGATCAACGTGGAGCTATATACAGGGAGTAGCAGATCAATGTGGAGCAATATACAGGGAGTACCAGTACCAGATCAATGTGGAACTATATACAGGGAGTACCAGATCAATGTGGAGCTATATACAGGCAGTACCAGATCAATGTGGAGCTATATACAGGGAGTACTAGTACCAGATCAATGTGGAGCTATATAAAGGCAGTACCAGATCAATGTGGAGCTATATACAGGGAGTACCAGTACCAGATCAATGTGGAGCTATATACAGGGAGTACCAGTACCAGATCAATGTGGAGCTATATACAGGCAGTACCAGTACCAGATCAATGTGGAGCTATATACAGGGAGTACCAGATCGACATGGAGCTATATACAGGGAGTACCAGTACCAGATCGACGTGGAGCTATATACAGGGGGTACCAGTACCAGATCAATGTGGAGCTATATACAGGGAGTACCAGATCCATGTGGAGCTATATACAGGGAGTACCAGATCAATGTGGAGCTATATACAGGGAGTACCAGTACCAGATCAATGTGGAGCTATATACAGGGAGTACTTGATCAATGTGGAGCTATATACAGGGAGTACCATTACCAGATCAATGTGGAGCTATATACAGGGAGTACCAGATCAATGTGGAGCTATATACAGGGAGTACCAGATCAATGTGGAGCTATATACAGGCAGTACCAGATCAGTGTGGAGCTATATACAGGGAGTACCAGTACCAGATCAATGTGGAGCTATATACAGGCAGTACCAGATCAATGTGGAGCTATATACAGGGAGTACCAGATCAATGTGGAGCAATATACAGGGAGTACCAGTACCAGATCAATGTGGAGCTATATACAGGCAGTACCAGATCAATGTGGAGCTATATACAGGGAGTACCAGATCAATGTGGAGTGATATACAGGGAGTACCAGATCAATGTGGAGCTATATACCGGGGGTACCAGATCAACGTGGAGCTATATACAGGGAGTACCAGATAAATGTGGAGCAATATACAGGGAGTACCAGTACCAGATCAATGTGGAGCTATATAAAGGCAGTACCAGATCAATGTGGAGCTATATACAGGGAGTACCAGTACCAGATCAATGTGGAGCTATACATTTACATTTACATTTAAGTCATTTAGCAGACGCTCTTATCCAGAGCGACTTACAAATTGGTGCATTCACCTTATGACATCCAGTGGAACAGCCACTTTACAATAGTGCATCTAAATCTTTTAAGGGGGGTGAGAAGGATTACTTTATCCTATCCTAGGTATTCCTTAAAGAGGTGGGGTTTCAGGTGTCTCCGGAAGGTGGTGATTGACTCCGCTGTCCTGGCGTCGTGAGGGAGTTTGTTCCACCATTGGGGGGCCAGAGCAGCGAACAGTTTTGACTGGGCTGAGCGGGAACTGTACTTCCTCAGTGGTAGGGAGGCGAGCAGGCCAGAGGTGGATGAACGCAGTGCCCTTGTTTGGGTGTAGGGCCTGATCAGAGCCTGGAGGTACTGAGGTGCCGTTCCCCTCACAGCTCCGTAGGCAAGTACCATGGTCTTGTAGCGGATGCGAGCTTAAACTGGAAGCCAGTGGAGAGAGCGGAGGAGCGGGGTGACGTGAGAGAACTTGGGAAGGTTGAACACCAGACGGGCTGCAGCGTTCTGGATGAGTTGTAGGGGTTTAATGGCACAGGCATGGAGCCCAGCCAACAGCGAGTTGCAGTAATCCAGACGGGAGATGACAAGTGCCTGGATTAGGACCTGCGCCGCTTCCTGTGTGAGGCAGGGTCGTACTCTGCGGATGTTGTAGAGCATGAACCTACAGGAACGGGCCACCGCCTTGATGTTAGTTGAGAATGACAGGGTGTTGTCCAGGATCACGCCAAGGTTCTTGGCGCTCTGGGAGGAGGACACAATGGAGTTGTCAACCGTGATGGCGAGATCATGGAACGGGCAGTCCTTCCCCGGGAGGAAGAGCAGCTCCGTCTTGCCGAGGTTCAGCTTGAGGTGGTGATCCGTCATCCACACTGATATGTCTGCCAGACATGCAGAGATGCGATTCGCCACCTGGTCATCAGAAGGGGGAAAGGAGAAGATTAATTGTGTGTCGTCTGCATAGCAATGATAGGAGAGACCATGTGAGGTTATGACATTTACATTTACATTTAAGTCATTTAGCAGACGCTCTTATCCAGAGCGACTTACAAATTGGTGCGTTCACCTTAAGACATCCAGTGGAACAGCCACTTTACAATAGTGCATCTAAATCTTTTAAGGGGGTGAGAAGGATTACTTTATCCTATCCTAGGTATTCCTGAAAGAGGTGGGGTTTCAGGTGTCTCCGGAAGGTGGTGATTGACTCCGCTGTCCTGGCGTCGTGAGGGAGTTTGTTCCACCATTGGGGGGCCAGAGCAGCGAACAGTTTTGACTGGGCTGCGCGGGAACTGTACTTCCTCAGTGGTAGGGAGGCGAGCAGGCCAGAGGTGGATGAACGCAGTGCCCTTGTTTGGGTGTAGGGCCTGATCAGAGCCTGGAGGTACTGAGGTGCCGTTCCCCTCACAGCTCCGTAGGCAAGCACCATGGTCTTGTAGCGGATGCGAGCTTCAACTGGAAGCCAGTGGAGAGAGCGGAGGAGCGGGGTGACGTGAGAGAAATGACAGAGCCAAGTGACTTGGTGTATAGCGAGAATAGGAGAGGGCCTAGAACAGAGCCCTGGGGGACACCAGTGGTGAGAGCACGTGGTGAGGAGACAGATTCTCGCCATGCCACCTGGTAGGAGCGACCTGTCAGGTAGGACGCAATCCAAGCGTGGGCCGCGCCGGAGATGCCCACCTCGGAGAGGGTGGAGAGGAGGATCTGATGGTTCACAGTATCGAAGGCAGCCGATAGGTCTAGAAGGATGAGAGCAGAGGAGAGAGAGTTAGCTTTAGCAGTGCGGAGCGCCTCCGTGATACAGAGAAGAGCAGTCTCAGTTGAATGACTAGTCTTGAAACCTGACTGATTTGGATCAAGAAGGTCATTCTGAGAGAGATAGCGGGAGAGCTGGCCAAGGACGGCACGTTCAAGAGTTTTGGAGAGAAAAGAAAGAAGGGATACTGGTCTGTAGTTGTTGACATCGGAGGAATCGAGTGTAGTTTTTTTCAGAAGGGGTGCAACTCTCGCTCTCTTGAAGACGGAAGGGACGTAGCCAGCAGTCAGGGATGAGTTGATGAGCGAGGTGAGGTAAGGGAGAAGGTCTCCGGAAATGGTCTGGAGAAGAGAGGAGGGATAGGGTCAAGCGGGCAGGTTGTTGGGCGGCCGGCCGTCACAAGACGCGAGATTTCATCTGGAGAGAGAGGGGAGAAAGAGGTCAGAGCACAGGGTAGGGCAGTGTGAGCAGAACCAGCGGTGTCGTTTGACTTAGCAAACGAGGATCGGATGTCGTCGACCTTCTTTTCAAAATGGTTGACGAAGTCATCTGCAGAGAGGGAGGAGGGGGAGGGGGAGGAGGATTCAGGAGGGAGGAGAAGGTGGCAAAGAGCTTCCTAGGGTTAGAGGCAGATGCTTGGAATTTAGAGTGGTAGAAAGTGGCTTTAGCAGCAGAGACAGAAGAGGAAAATGTAGAGAGGAGGGAGTGAAAGGATGCCAGGTCCGCAGGGAGGCGAGTTTTCCTCCATTTCCGCTCGGCTGCCCGGAGCCCTGTTCTGTGAGCTCGCAATGAGTCGTCGAGCCACGGAGCGGGAGGGAGGACCGAGCCGGCCTGGAGGATAGGGGAAATAGAGAGTCAAAGGATGCAGAAAGGGAGGAGAGGAGGGTTGAGGAGGCAGAATCAGGAGATAGGTTGGAGAAGGTTTGAGCAGAGGGAAGAGATGATAGGATGGAAGAGGAGAGAGTAGCGGGGAGAGAGAGCGAAGGTTGGGACGGCGCGATACCATCCGAGTAGGGGCAGTGTGGGAAGTGTTGGATGAGAGCGAGAGGGAAAAGGATACAAGGTAGTGGTCGGAGACTTGGAGGGGAGTTGCAATGAGGTTAGTGGAAGAACAGCATCTAGTAAAGATGAGGTCGAGCGTATTGCCTGCCTTGTGAGTAGGGGGGAAAGGTGAGAGGGTGAGGTCAAAAGAGGAGAGGAGTGGAAAGAAGGAGGCAGAGAGGAATGAGTCAAAGGTAGACGTGGGGAGGTTAAAGTCGCCCAGAACTGTGAGAGGTGAGCCGTCCTCAGGAAAGGAGCTTATCAAGGCATCAAGCTCATTGATGAACTCTCTGAGGGAACCTGGAGGGCGATAAATGATAAGGATGTTAAGCTTGAAAGGGCTGGTAACTGTGACAGCATGGAATTCAAAGGAGGCGATAGACAGATGGGTAAGGGGAGAAAGAGAGAATGACCACTTGGGAGAGATGAGGATCCCGGTGCCACCACCCCGCTGACCAGAAGCTCTCGGGGTGTGCGAGAACACGTGGGCGTACGAAGAGAGAGCAGTAGGAGTAGCAGTGTTATCTGTGGTGATCCATGTTTCCGTCAGTGCCAAGAAGTCGAGGGACTGGAGGGAGGCATAGGCTGAGATGAACTCTGCCTTGTTGGCCGCAGATCGGCAGTTCCAGAGGCTACCGGAGACCTGGAACTCCACGTGAGTCGTGCGCGCTGGGACCACCAGATTAGGGTGGCGCGGCCACGCGGTGTGGAGCGTTTGTATGGTCTGTGCAGAGAGGAGAGAACAAGGATAGACAGACACATAGTTGACAGGCTACAGAAGAGGCTACGCTAATGCAAAGGAGATTGGAATGACAAGTGGACTACACGTCTCGAATGTTCAGAAAGTTAAGCTTACGTAGCAAGAATCTTATTGACTAAAATGATTAAAATGATACAGTACTGCTGAAGTAGGCTAGCTGGCAGTGGCTGCGTTGTTGACTTTGTAGGCTAGCTGGCAGTGGCTGCTTTGTTGACACTACACTAATCAAGTCGTTCCGTTGAGTGTAATAGTTTCTACAGTGCTGCTATTCGGGGGCTAGCTGGCTAGCTAGCAGTGTTGATTACGTTACGTTGCGTTAAAAGAACGACAATAGCTGGCTAGCTAACCTAGAAAATCGCTCTAGACTACACAATTATCTTTGATACAAAGACGGCTATGTAGCTAGCTACGATCAAACAAGTCAAACCGTTGTACTGTAATGAAATGAAATGAAAATGTGATACTACCTGTGGAGCGAAGCGGAATGCGACCGGGTTGTTGAGTGCGGAAGTTCTATTCGGTAGACGTTGGCTAGCTGTAGCTAGCTAACACTACACTAATCAAGTCGTTCAGTTGAGTGTAATAGTTTCTACAGTGCTGCTATTCGGTAGACGGTGGACGTTTGCTAGCTGGCTAGCTGCTGGGCAGATAGCAGTGTAGACTACGTTAGGACGACGAAATACGATAATTACGCAATTATCTTTGATACAGAGACGGCTATGTAGCTAGCTAAGAAGAAATTGCTAAGATTAGACAAATCAAACCGTTGTACTATAATGAAATGTAATGAAAAGTTATACTACCTGCGGACCGAAGTGCGGATGCGACCGCTCGCTCCAACCCGGAAGTAGAAAAACAGGGAGTACCAGTACCAGATCAATGTGAAGCTATATACAGGCAGTACCAGTACCAGATCAATGTGGAGCTATATACAGGGAGCACCAGTACCAGATCAATGTGGAGCTATATACAGGCAGTACCAGTACCAGATCAATGTGGAGCTATATACAGGGAGTACCAGTACCAGATCAATGTGAAGCTATATACAGGCAGTACCAGTACCAGATCAATGTGGAGCTATATACAGGGAGCACCAGTACCAGATCAATGTGGATCTATATACAGGGAGCACCAGTACCAGATCAATGTGGAGCTATATACAGGGAGTACCAGATCGACATGGAGCTATATACAGGGAGTACCAGTACCAGATTGACGTGGAGCTATATACAGGGAGTACCAGTACCAGATCAATGTGGAGCTATATACAGGGAGTACCAGATCAATGTGGAGCTATATACAGGGAGTACCAGATCAATGTGGAGCTATATACAGGGAGTACCAGTACCAGATCAATGTGGAGCTATATACAGGGAGTACCAGATCAATGTGGAGCTATATACAGGGAGTACCAAATCAATGTGGAGCTATATACAGGCAGTACCAGTACCAGATCAATGTGGAGCTATATACAGGGAGTACTTGATCAATGTGGAGCTATATACAGGGAGTACCATTACCAGATCAATGTGGAGCTATATACAGGGAGTACCAGTACCAGATCAATGTGGAGCTATATACAGGGAGTACCAGATCAATGTGGAGCTATATACAGGCAGTACCAGATCAATGTGGAGCTATATACAGGCAGTACCAGATCAATGTGGAGCTATATACAGGCAGTACTAGTACCAGATCAATGTATGCTGGTACACAGTATTTGAGGAACTGTATATATGTACATGAAGGCAGGGTAAAGTGACAAGGCATCAGGATAGACAATAAAGAACAGAGTAGCAGCAGCATATGATTAGTGTGAAAGTGTGTGTGTATGCGTGCGTATGCGTGCGTGTGGTGTGTGCGTGTGTGTGTATTTGTGTGTTTTTGCGTATGTAGGGCAGCCCCTGAATTGTCTCTTATCAACACCTTATGCAAAAGGTTTTATTGTCTTCTCAGGACTTCAGCATTCACTGTGTTGATTTTGCCAACCCCCAGTGTTACACCTCTGGGTAAAACCAAATCACATTTTATTTGTTACAAGCGCTGAATACAACAGGTGATGATCTTACTGTGAACTGCTTATTTAAGAGCCCTTAACCAACAACGCATTTCAAGAAATAGAGTTATATTTATTTACTAAATAAAGTAACGTAAAAAATAAAATGAAAAGTAACTCAATAAAATAACAATAACGAGGTTATATAGCAGAGGTTCTGTTGTCTTGATAGGTCTGTAGGTATGACATCTGATTGCAGGTTAACTTTACAGTAATTGTATAGGTCAACAACTCAGATGTTGTAAAGTGGTCTCAGATTCGTTGTCTCTTTCTTGTTTGATGCCATTCCCTTAACTAGTTCGAGCCATTATTATGATCCTTCCTCACAGCTCAACTATTGTCTCTTGCATATTTCCACTAGATGTTGGAACATTGCTGAGGGGACTTGCTTCCATTCAGCCAAGAGCACTAGTGAGGTTGGGCACTGATGTTGGGCGATAATGCCTGGCTCACAGTCGGCGTTCCAATTAATTCCACAGGTGTTCGATGAGGTTGAGGTCAGGGCTCTGTGCAAGCCAGTCAGGTTCCTCTACACCGATCTCAACAAACCATTTCTGTATGGACCTTGCTTTGTGCACGGGGGCATTGTCATGCTGAAACAGGAACGGGCCTTTCTCAAACTGCTGCCACAAAGTTGGAAGCAGAGAATCATCTAGAATGTCGTCTAGAATGTCATTGTATGCTGTAGGGTTAAGATTTCCCGTTACTGGAACTAAGGGGCTTAGCCCGAACAATGAAAAACAGCCCCAGACCATTATTCCTCCTCCACCAAACTTTACAGTTGGCACTATGCATTGGGGCATGTAGCGTTCTCTTGGCATTCGCCAAACCCAGGATCAATCCTGCTTAGCTTCAGAGGCAAGCCAGGAGTGGGTTGCAGGCTGGTATGCTGCTGGCTAATCCACAATGCATAGGAAAATGTAGGCTAACCTCTCAAAACTATTTAGACTGTTTTGATCAGACAGCCTACTACAGAGTACCACTTTCAGTAAAACTCTGAGCTGTTCCTTGAAACTAAAAACTGGTGCCATAAAAGCTCATTCCCTTCCTGCTAATAGAGGTGGCCTCTGTCAACAGCTTCTCTGAATAATGGAAAACACAGGGTGCGTCGTAAATGACACACTATTTCCTATATAGTGCACTACATTAGACCAGAACCCTATGGAACACTATATAGTGCACTACTTTTGACCAGAGCCCCCTGGTTAAAGGGAGTGCACTATGTATTTAATAGGATTCCATTTGGGATGCATCCCCAGACTGCCGTGGCCTGTGCTTGTCTTAATTAAGTTGAACCTGACAGCAGACTGTTTTCCAAGAACTTCACTCTTCTCTCCTCTCGACTAACTCATTCCAATTATTCCAAATCGAGTCATCTGTCTCGACTGGAGGGATGGAGGGACCCGGAAACAGCCATAGGGAAGTTTGGGCAACTGCCAGATGGGCTGCTCCATCTTTAGCCCTGTGGACCCATCTAAATTGATATGTGTTGTATACAGAATGACCATTATTTGGCTACTAATAACAAAAAAAATGGGCCAATGTGTTAGAATGCCTGGACTAATTTTTGGTCCCAGTCTGCCCCTGGAAGCATCCGCAGACAGCTGGGGGAACAACCTTGGCCAACTGTGTGGCATGTTCTTGGCTCCTGTTCCATTCAAATGATCAGCTATGGGAGGCATACAACCACCCGCACCCGCACGCACACACACATCCACACCTGCACGTACACACACATCCACACCCGCTCGCACACACACATCCACACCCGCTCGCACACACACATCCACACCCGCACACACACACACATCCACACCCGCTCGCACACACACATCCACACCCGCACCCGCACACACACCCGCTCGCACACACACATCCACACCCGCACACACACCCGCACACACACACACATCCACACCCGCTCGCTTGCACACACACATCCACACCCGCACACACACCCGCACGCACACACACACACGCTCGTACGCACCCACGCCCGTACGCACACAAACCCACCCGCACGTGCCCACCCACCCACACGCATACGCGCACAAGGTGAGCTATTCATGTCTCACTTATTCATATTTCACCCTCACAATGTCTGTGGGGTGTGGAGGTGTAAACCATTTGAAAAGTTAATTATCACAGCAATTCACAGTAATTCCCGGCAATTCACAGCAATTCACAGCAATTCTCAGCAATTCACAGCAATTCTCAGCAATTCCCAGTAATTCCCAGCAATTCTCAGCAATTCACAGCAATTCTCAGCAATTCCCAGCAATTCTCAGTAATTCCCAGCAATTCTCAGTAATTCCCAGCAATTCTCAGCAATTCCCAGCAATTCTCAGTAATTCTCAGCAATTCTCAGTAATTCTCAGTAATTCTCAGCAATTCTCAGTAATTCTCAGCAATTCTCAGTAATTCTCAGCAATTCTCAGTAATTCTCAGTAATTCCCAGCAATTCTCAGCAATTCACAGCAATTCTCAGCAATTCCCAGCAATTCTCAGTAATTCCCAGCAATTCTCAGTAATTCCCAGCAATTCTCAGCAATTCTCAGTAATTCTCAGCAATTCTCAGTAATTCTCAGTAATTCTCAGCAATTCTCAGTAATTCTCAGCAATTCCCCAGGGAGATTGTCTTGATCCTATTCCAACTGTATCCTCTCTAGCCGGTGTGACTTATTGACTATGCAGACACAGATGTTGATGTTTTCCCCCGCATGTTATTGTAGCTAGAACTTGTGTTTACATTCAATTATGAAACAGCTAGACGGTATGTGCAGCAATGCTTACTGCCTAGGCTTCCGTTTAATGATTCAGTCTTTCACAGGGCAGCAGGTAGCCTAGCGGTTAAGAGCAATGCGTGGTTAACCAAATGGTACAGGGTTCAAATCCCTGAGTTGACGAAATGAAAAGTATTTTGATGTGCCCTTGAGCAAGGCCCTTAACTCTAATTGCTCCTGTAAGTCGCTCTAGATAACACTGTCTACTAAAATGTGAATTGGCACGCTTGTGCAGATGTGAAATGTTTATACTCAATGTCATACCTTGGGCTATCAGTAAGCCTCCCTCTCAACCTGGCTGGATTGATAACGGATCTTTAGCCTTGGGCTGCCTCCCAAAGTGCACCCTATGGGCCATGGTCAAATGTAGTGCACTATATAGGGAATAGGGTGCCATGGACGAAGACATGGTGTTTTTGTCTATCTCTGCTTAATAATTTGTAGTCTTTGCATATAGCTGAGCCAAGGCACTTCTCAGGTTCCTAGGCTTAGCCAGTCAATTTCAGAAATAGTCAGTTGTGGAGTCGCTCTGCATTACTGAAGACAAAGAATGATTTAGCATAGAGGAGACTGGACAGTCCTGTATGTGTGTCTCCTCGACACATATGGAGAGCTTATTACTAATGCTCACCAGGGTGGATTAGAGCACAGGCCCATCTCCGCTCAACCACACACTCACCCCGCAGACATTTTCCAATGCTTGAGCACACATGCTGATTGAAACCGAAGTTGCGTTGAACACACAAAGATGAAACTGATTTAGCTAAAGCCAACCATAATCTCACTTTTGGCAGTATAGGAGTTAAGATGAAATTGCTTTGGAGGGGGCGAGTGAGAGAAAATCCTATTTCAAATACAGATGTCTGGGTTCAAGCAAATTGAGGAAAAAGAGAGAAAAAACAGAAGCGTTGAGACTGGGGGACTGAGAGGAGAGGGGATGAGAGGAGAGAGGAGAGGGGATGAGAGGAGAGGGGATGAGAAGAGAGGGGATGAGAGGAGAGAGGAGAGGGGATGAGAGGAGAGGGGATGAGAGGAAAGGGGGAGGAGAGGAGAGGGGATGAGTGGAGAGGAGAGAGGAAAGGGGGAGGAGAGGAGAGGGCAGGAGAGGAGAGAGGAGAGGGGATGAGAGGAGAGGGGATGAGAGGAGAGAGGAGAGGGGATGAGAGGAGAGGGGATGAGAGGGGAGAGAGAGAGGGGATGAGAGGAGAGAGGATGAGAGGAGAGAGGAGAGGGGATGAGAGGAGAGAGGAGAGGGGATGAGAGAGAGAGGGACTGAGAGGAGAGGGGATGAGAGGAGAGAGGAGAGGGGATGAGAGGAGAGGGAGAGAGGGGATGAGAGGAGAGGGGATGAGGAGGAGAGAGGAGAGGGGATGAGAGGAGAGGGGATGAGAGGAAAGGGGGAGAGAGGAGGGGATGAGAGGAGAGGAGAGAGGAAAGGGGGAGGAGAGGAGAGGGGATGAGAGGAGAGAGGATGAGAGGAGAGAGGGAGAGGGATGAGAGGAGAGAGAGAGGGGATGAGAGGAGAGAGGAGAGGGGATGAGAGGAGAGGGGATGAGAGGAGAGAGGAAGGAGGAGAAGGGATGAGAGGAGAGGGAGAGGGGATGAGAGGAGAGGGGATGAGAGGAGAGGGAGGAGAGGGGATGAGAGAGGAGAGAGGAGAGGGGATGAGAGGAGAGGGGATGAGAGGAGAGGAGAGGGGATGAGAGGAGAGGGGATGAGAGGAGAGAGGAGAGGGGATGAGAGGAGGGGATGAGAGGAGAGAGGAGAGGGGAGGAGAGAGGAGAGGGGATGAGGGGAGGAGAGAGGGGATGAGAGAGGAGAGAGGGAGGGGATGGATGAGAGGAGAGGGGATGAGAGGAGAGAGGAGAGGGGGGGAGGAGAGGAGAGAGAGAGGGGATGAGAGGAGGGAGAGGGGATGAGAGGAGAGGAGAGGGGATGAGAGGAGAGGGGATGAGAGGGAGAGAGAGAGGGGATGAGAGGAGAGAGGATGAGGAGAGAGGAGAGGGGATGAGAGGAGAGGGGATGAGAGGGAGAGGAGAGGGGATGAGAGGAGAGGGGATGAGAGGAGAGGGGATGAGAGAGAGGAGAGGGAATGAGAGGAGAGGGGAGAGAGGAGGGGATGAGAGGAGGAGGAGAGGAGAGGGATGAGAGGAGAGAGGAGAGGGATGAGAGGAGAGAGGATGAGAGGGGAGAGAGGAGAGGGGAAAGGGGATAAGAGGAGAGAGGAGAGGGGAGAGGAGAGAGGGGAGAGAGGAGAGGTGATGAGAGGAGAGAGGAAGGGGGAAAGGGGATGAGAGGAGAGAGGAGAGGGGATGAGAGGATGAGAGGAGGAGGGGATGAGAGGAGAGGGGATGAGAGGAGAGAGGATGAGAGGAGAGGGGATGAGAGGGGATAGAGAGGAAAGGAGGAGAGGAGAGGAGAGAGGAGAGAGGAAAGGGGATGGAGAGGAGAGAGGGAGAGGGGATGAGAGGAGAGGGGATGAGAGGAGAGGGATGAGAGGAGAGAGGATGAGAGGAGAGGGGATGAGAGTAGAGAGGAAGGGGGGGGGAGGAGAGGGGAGAGAGAGGAGAGAGGAAAGGGGGAGGAGGAGGAGAGAGGAGAGGGATGAGAGGAGAGGGGATGAGAGGAGAGAGGATGAGAGGAGAGGGGATGAGAGGAGAGGAGGAGGGAGGGGATGAGAGGAGAGGGGATGAGAGGAGAGAGGATGAGAGGGAGGGGATGAGAGGAGAGGGGATGAGAGGAGAGGGGATGAGAGGAGAGGGATGAGGGGATGAGAGAGAGGAAAGGGGGAGGAGAGGAGAGAGGAGAGAGGAGGGGGAAAGGGGGAGGAGAGGAGAGAGGAGAGGGGATGAGAGGAGAGGGGATGAGAGGAGAGAGGATGAGAGGAGAGGGGATGAGAGGGGAGGGAGGAGAGGAGGAGAGGAGAGGGATGAGGAGTAGAGAGGAAGGGGAGAGAGGAGAGGGGAGGAGAGGAGGGGATGAGAGGAGAGGGATGAGAGGAGAGGGGATGAGAGGAGGAGGGAAGGAGGATGAGAGGAGAGGAAAGGGGGAGGAGAGGAGAGAGGGAGAGGGGGATGAGAGGAGAGAGGAAAGGGGGAGGAGAGGAGAGAGGAGAGGGGATGAGAGGAGAGGGGATGAGAGGAGAGAGGATGAGAGGAGAGGGGATTAGAGGAGAGAGGAAAGGGGAGGAGAGGAGAGAGGGAGGGGGAGATGAGAGGAGAGAGGAAAGGGGGATGAGAGGAGAGAGGAGAGAGGAAAGGGGGATGAGAATAGGAAAAAGGTACAGGTAGAGAGGTACGTGTAGAG